>NW_013672528.1:36046-41090 GCF_000517525.1 Limulus polyphemus
ATACGAATGTAACGTTACAGCCAAGGTTATCTAAAACAGTAAAGTTACCATGATTGTTCAGTCATACAAGACAACTGAACAATATGATACGAATGTAACGTTACAGCCAAGGTTATCTAAAACAGTAAAGTTACCATGATTGTTCAGTCATACAAGACAGCTGAACAATATGATACGAATGTAGCGTTACAGCCAAGGTTATCTAAAACAGTAAAATTACCATGATTGTTCAGTCATACAAGACAACTGAACAATATGATACGAATGTAACGTTACAGCCAAGGTTATCTAAAACAGTAAAGTTACCATGATTGTTCAGTCATACAAGACAACTGAACAATATGATACGAATGTAACGTTACAGCCAAGGTTATCTAAAACAGTAAAATTACCATGATTGTTCAGTCATACAAGACAACTGAACAATATGATACAAATGTAACGTTACAGCCAAGGTTATCTAAAACAGTAAAGTTACTATGATTGTTCAGTCATACAAGACAGCTGAACAATATGTTACGAATATAACGTTACAGCCAAGGTTATCTAAAACAGTAAAGTTACCATGATTGTTCAGTCATACAAGACAACTGAACAATATGATACGAATGTAGCGTTACAGCCAAGGTTATCTAAAACAATGAAGTTACCATGATTGTTCAGTCATACAAGACAGCTGAACAATATGATACGAATGTAGCGTTACAGCCAAGGTTATCTAAAACAGTAAAGTTACCATGATTGTTCAGTCATACAAGACAGCTGAACAATATGATACGAATGTAGTATTGTTCAGTTGTCTTGTATGACTGAACAATCATGGTAACTTTACTGTTTTAGATAACCTTGGCTGTAACGCGATAAGTAGCTAGTATTATAGGCAAGATTTCAAATCACAGTTCCGGTGTAATAGTCTTCACTATCACTATTCTTTTACAACTTTATTTTCATAGTATTCAAAGTTCTGATATATATATACAAATTTTACATGTTTGTAAAAGTCCATTCTCGAGCTCTTTTAATTAGTACCATAATACTATAGTATTTTCCTGGTAGCCATCATTTTTATCCTCTCACTGTGTTCTTCGGATTATATAGTCAAAGTATCTTAGAAGTTGACCTTTTATAGAATTGTTGATTGACCTTCCTATGAAATTTAGAGTGGTCAGATAAGTAGAGAAAATCTAATATTCTAGCTATGAAGAGAAATGTCTTGCAGTTGCATCCTGTATTTATATTTATGTTCCGTGTTTAGTCGAGTTAAACTTAATAATGTAAGTTGTATTGTTATCCGTGCTCTGTAAAACGATTGAGGTGAACCAAAATAGAAGGAAGCGTCTACAGAAACTTGTTTATTGCTTACTTGTATACTTTTGATCTTGTATGATTTTTTGACACAAGTCATAATCCTTCTAACGCTTGTCAAAACTCATGTTGACATTCTTCACGTTTTCAACCTTAATTAGTACATTGCGCTTGCCAATTAAATCACCGAATCTCCTGTTATTAGCGGTAATAATTCACCTGCCAAGCTGGCTACCTGGTTGTTGACGAAAGAAAGGGAACTGGACAATGTGTTAAGAAGCTCGTGATAAAGGCAGTGAAAAATAAACAAACCTTATAATTAGCAGAGAAACTTGAATCTTTCTTGTATATCAGTCTTAGGCCAGAGCTAATTTCACTGTTCCAACTGAAATGTAGGTAGTTATTAGAAACATAAACAAACACGAAATACGTTAAACCATACAAACATTATAGACACGATCGAGTGCCTGAGTAATATGTATGGAGTTTAATAAATCACATTAAGTTTCTTACAAACGCATTAGAAAAAATATTCTGTTTTAAAGTTTTCTTTGTGTTTCCACATCCACAACTTGTAGCAAATGACAGTTAAAGTTTACAGTCACAATGGGTCAAATCTTGTAATCATGAGATATTTTCCTCTCGTATTCCCGCCGTTTCAACTGACCTTTGTGATACTCAGGAATGAACTTACTGGAATTTAGCACTGTTCGCTCTAGAAGCCAGTACCAAATTCTGTTATGGTTTGTATATTTTGGCAGATTAACTTGAAATGTGCATGAAGAGGTGCCACTGACACAAAAAAAAACCCTGATAATTCCTACACTGTAAGGGCAGCATGGTTGCCGAGAGCACTCATAGACCCCGAGGAAGAATGGTATATAGGCCCCCTCTTTCAAGCAATTCCCCTGCTCCCCTAGGGCCTTTTTCGGGGCGTTGGGATCAATATAAAGCTCCCCGGCCTCCCCGCCTTCTCGGTGGGGCTGGATGACAGGTCATGTAAGGAGAATTTCACCAGTGCTTAGACTTTAGTGGAAAGGTTCGACATCTGTAGTGCCTTTTTTACTTATTTTTTTTAAGTTACATCGTGCATACTGAAACGTGGGTACTACAAGATGTCTAAAACAGAACCGTATCAAAACTAAGCCTATTTTTCTAATAGTTAAAATTACCTGTTGTAATGTAAACAGGCGCAGGTTGGGCCTGCTGTAGAGCTCTGGATTTCGGAGTTATCGAGATGGATTGAAATCTGTGTGATAATACAAAATAATTCTCTGCACTTTAAGCATAGATGCGTTATAAGAGCAATAAAAGTCAAGCCCTTAACGTCAATGGTAGGTGGTAGGGCGCTGTTGACTAGCTGCCTTCTCTATGTCAATAGTTCAAAATTAGGGACGGCGCAGATAGCCATAGTATGTTTCGCATAAATACAAATGGTGTTGTAATGTAGAATACTCAATAAACAATATACATATACAGTCGTTACATCTAAGATTTTAAATTGATTATTGAGTATTCTACATTAGAAGTATTCAGTATACAGTCGTTACATATAATATTTTACACTGTATACCTTTTACATAGTTAGTGTTGTAGAGGTGAGTACAAGAGATGCAGCGTAACGTGAACTCTGATTAAATTGTAAGACAAGTTCACTAGTAATGGAAAATCAGGTCGAAATGTTTTACATAGTTAGTGTTGTAGAGGTGAGTACAAGAGATGCAGCGTAACGTGAATCTGATTAAATTGTAAGACAAGTTCACTAGTAATGGAAAATCAGGTCGAAATGTTTTACATAGTTAGTGTTGTAGAGGTGAGTACAAGAGATGCAGCGTAACGTGAACACTAGGTAAATTGTAAGACAAGTTCACTAGTAATGGAAAATCAGGTCGAAATGTTTTGCCAAACAAAAGTACAGCAGTTTCTCACTTGTTTCTTCAAGTACAGCGTGCGTTTTATGACCGAATTTGTTCTGGTGACGTCAAATCAGTGTGTGAAACGTCAGTAGTTTTAAACGAGTGGGTTGTTCATAAGGCCTAATCTCTAGGAGGTAGAGGGGTAGATATGAAAGAAAGACGGGTTAAAATTCATATGATGTGCATTTAATCCTACTAAAAAGAAATCATGTACGTACACGACATACACACACGTATGCCAATGTTTATATGTGTATTTGAATCTATATATATACTTATTCATGTACCTTTTAGGGCGAATGAATGATTTACTAAAGACTGATAACAGTTAAGTTTAACCAAACACTTTATCACGAACCTTTAGTTAAGCGACAGATTAGAATTTTTTCTAATTCGTCAAACGTATGACCTTGTATCAGTGGCACTTTTATTTAGCTTTGTTACATTATATATATTATATTCAGTTTGCTGTTCAATTAAACTTCAAAAATAACGTGATTCCTATTACCTTCTCACAAATATCACATAACACTTACCAAACACACAGATAACAGCTCTTCAGAATAAAACTTCACAGTTTCAGAGCACTTAGTAAAGCCTAAATCACATTTATAACAGAATAAAAGATGAAGATGGGGGAAAAGTCAAACGTTCTTGTTATCTTTCTAAAGCTAAATCAGAAAAAAAAAATTCATACCTCCTTTCTCGGCAGCGTTAAAGAAGTCTCCAGGTTGTATAATGTAATAACTTGTCTGTAAGTAGTGTTATAATCCTCGTACAAGTGGCTTATTCTCCAAGAAACTGTTTTAACGTACGCCGTTATCTGCTTTACAGGTACGAGTGTATGACTTGCAGGAAACTACTAGTAACAACAGAGAGATAACCTACATGTCTACCACCTGGCGGACTACTTACATGGCCCTGGGCAAGGTGAAACCTTTTTAATGTATTGAGTTACCTCCTCCTCTTCCTACTGCTGACCCCAAAACGTTACTCCTGCCTGACTCTCTGTGTTGTTTCACCAGCACAATCTTATGGAAAACATTCTAAAACTAGACCACAGACACTGTCTGCTAATTATTCGTACATATCCAAATTGTTCTGTCTGACTATGAGCTGTTTCACCAACATGAAGACCTCAAACAACAGTAGTAACTATGTTCTGACTGCGTGACATCTCATCGACAAAAGCCCACGAAGAACATTTGTAATATACTAGAATCCAGACAACATTAGTGGTTTGTGTTCCTGACTTAATTGTGGGACATTTCACTGACACAATCTCATGAAGAACACTTATAATATACTAGAATCCAGCCCCCCAGTAGCACAGCGGTATGTCTGTGGACTCACGACGCTAGAATCCGGGTTTCGATACCTGTGGTGGGCAGAGCACAGATAGCCCATTGTGTAGCTTTGTGCTTAATTAAAAAAACAAAAAACAAACTAGAATCCAGACAAAATTAGTGGTTTGTGTTCATGACTATGTCTAACTGTGTGACATCTCATCGACACAATCTCATGAAGAACATTTATAATATACTAGAATCCAGCCCCCCAGTAGCAACAGCGGTATGTCTGTGGACTTACAATGCTAGAAACCGGGTTTCGATACCCGTGGTGGGCAGAGCACATATAGCCCTTTGTGTAGGTTTGTGCTTAACTGCAAACAAACAACGTAATCTAGGGTATATAGTCTTTTTTTATTCTTCGTTATCCACAAACACACACACACACGTACGCAGGATTACGAGGGAGCAGTAGCCCCCACTTTTTTCTGTGAGATATAGTTCACAATAACAATTAAATCACATATTTTTGCC
>NW_013672528.1:41909-44177 GCF_000517525.1 Limulus polyphemus
AACATTTATAATATACTAGAATCCAGCCCCCCAGTAGCACAGCGGTATGTCTGTGGATTTACGACACTAGAATCCGGGTTTCGATACCTGTGGTGTGCAGAGCACAGATAGCCCATTGTGTAGCTTTGTGCTTAATTCCAAAAAAACCAAAACAAATTAGAATCCAGACAAAATTAGTGGTTTGTGTTCATGACTATGTCTAACTGTGTGACATCTCATCGACACATCTCATGAAGAACATTTATAATGTACTAGACGTCAAATAAAAGAAGTAATTGTGTTCATGACTATGTCTAAGTGTGTGACATCTCATCGACACATCTCATGAAGTACATTTATAATGTACTAGACGTCAAATAAAAGTAGTAATTGTGTTCATGACTATGTCTAAGTGTGTGACATCTCATCGACACATCTCATGAAGAACATTTATAATGTACTAGATTTCAAATAAAAGTAGTACTTGTGTTCATGACTATGTCTAAGTGTGTGACATCTCATCGACACATCTCATGAAGTACATTTATAATGTACTAGACGTCAAATAAAAGTAGTAATTGTGTTCATGACTATGTCTAAGTGTGTGAAATCTCATCGACACATCTCATGAAGAACATTTATAATGTACTAGACTTCAAATAAAAGTAGTACTTGTGTTCATGACTATGTCTAAGTGTGTGATATCTCATCGATACATCTCATGAAGAACATTTATAATGTACTAGACTTCAAATAAAAGTAGTACTTGTGTTCATGACTATGTCTAAGTGTGTGAAATCTCATCGACACATCTCATGAAGAACATTTATAATGTACTAGACTTCAAATAAAAGTAGTACTTGTGTTCATGACTATGTCTAACTGTGTGAAATCTCATCGAAACATCTCATGAAGAACATTTATAATGTACTAGACTTCAAATAAAAGTAGTAATTGTGTTCATGACTATGTCTAACTGTGTGACATTTCAGCAACGGAGTCTTTTGAAGAATAATTTACGACGGTTATATCTATGATACAAATTTTTTTCCATTCTTATTCAAAGTATAATGGTAAAAGTTATATAATCAATCAAACGTTTCCCTTCAAACTTTTTATTAAAAAACTCCAAGGATGAGCATAAAATACTGTTGCTAACAAATTATCAAAAATAAACACAGCTTGAGAACAGTAATAGTGAAACAATATTTGCAGGTAGCAAAATAAAGATTGAGTCGAAACAAATTGAAATCAAAGTTAAATAATCTCTGAAAAATCCAGTGTTAGTGTACTGCAACAAAATACGCTACGATCACTCGTAGATGATTTAGTTCATGGAAATTAAAATTCAGAATAAATAATATTATGACTTTTGTGCCTGTTGAGTGGAGGATTTTGAAGACTTTCTGTCTGGAATCCTTAGTTTCAAGGAATATGATGCAAGAGCATAACTAGTATTTTATCTCTCCCCCTCCCCCCCACGGAAACAAGCTGCTGGTTGAATACATTAAATAAAATTACTTAGATAAACAGCTGGTCTAAGACATTTAACAGTAGTATGAAACCAACTATTGGTTGACGACATCAAAGTGTTGGGTAAAAACATCAAACGCTGTACTACCTAAAGATACTATTGGTTGACGACATCAAAGTGTTGGGTAAAAACATCAAACGCTGTACTACCTAAAGATAATATTGGCTGACGACATCAAAGTGTTGGGTAAAAACATCAAACGCTGTACTACCTAAACATACTATTGGTTGACGACATCAAAGTGTTGGGTAAAAACATCAAACACTGTACTACCTAAACAATGTCGTCAACCAATAGTAAAAAAGCTGTACTACCTAAACATACTATTGGTTGACGACATCAAACGCTGTACTACCTAGGCATACTATTGGTTGACGACATCAAACACTGTACTACCTAAACATACTATTGGTTGACGACATCAAACGCTGTACTACCTAAACCAACTATTGGTTGACGACATCAGAGTGTTGGGTAAAAACATAAAACACTGTACTACCTAAAAATACTATTGGTTGACGACATCAAACGCTGTACTGCCTAAACATACTATTGGTTGACGACATCAAAGTGTTGGGTAAAAACATCAAACGCTGCACTACCTAAACATACTATTGGTTGACGACATCAAACGCTGTACTACCTAAACATACTATTGGTTGACGACATCAAACGCTGTACTACCTAAACATACTATTGGTTGACGACATCAAACGCTGTACTACCTAAACATACTATTGGTTGACGACATAAAA
>NW_013672529.1:0-6306 GCF_000517525.1 Limulus polyphemus
CATGTTAGACACACTGTAGTACATAATTAGTTCATGTTAGACACACTGTAGTACATAATTAGTTCATGTTAGACACACTGTAGTACATAATTAGTTCATGTTAGACACACTGTAGTACATAATTAGGTACATGTTAGACACACTGTAGTACACAATTAGTTCATGTTAGACACACTGTAGTACACAATTAGTTCATGTTAGACACACTGAAGTACATAATTAGTTCATGTTATACACTGCAGCAAAGTATAAGTATAAGCAAACTGGTCTGAATTCTAAAAAGGGACAGATCGTGTCCTCTAGCGACAGTAAAACCATCCTTACACACACACACACAGATAAAGCGAATTCAAATTCATTATGTTTCACATACGCGCACCTCCAAGATTCAGTCCAAACAAACTAGGCCTAGGATTTAAATTTAAAGATTCGCCCCCTTCTTCTTCTTTGTTTCTATATTTTTATTATTCATACAGTCCCTTTTTTACCATCATGGTATAAAATGATAAAATTCAAGACATTAACTTCTCTTTACACTAGGATATAATAAAAAAGGTCATTTAACAAAGCGGTTCATTTTCTATTTCTCGTTCAAAAAGTGTTATTTAATCATTTTCGTATTGGTATACTTTAACAGTTTCCTTTCTAAAGTTTGTTTGATTCCTTTCAATGAGGTTTCTTTGTATTTTTCTAAAACTTGAAATTTGTAGAGTGCTGGAAATAACTATGGAAACAGCAAATAAAATGGGTATAAATAGGATTGTTCCCCTTCTACTGTATTAAAATGAACTGCGTCAGAATACAGTCCCGTTCTGACAGCCTACGTTGCCATCCAACCAACCATTCAGTAGGTGCTGGATGGCAACTCTGAAGAGCGTGTGTGAAACTAGTACCGTTCATAATAGAGGTGATCGAGATATAAAACCAGACGGTTCACTAGAGTTCTTTCTAATGATCTAGCTGAAAGTACAGCGGTGAATGTTTCCCACAAAAATCACTGATTAGGAGGGATAACCAAACCAAGAGGCTGAAATAGACATCAGACTTCAAACAATGGGATGAGATAAGCTAGAAAAGGGGCCCTCTTTACAGGTGAATTCAGATTCAAGTCGTTTGACAGCAATCAACGATAGTTGTTCGATAGCAAAGAGAAGAACGATATCAAGGTTAACTTACCACATCTACAGTGAAGCATGCTGGGAGACCAATATAAGTGTGGTGTTGGTGGTCTACACAAAATGGATGGCGCCCTGACTGCTGACAGGTACAATCAAATTCTTATCCATCATGTCATTCCCTCAGGAACAAAACCTGTAGGGCAAAGATTCATCTTCCAGCAGGAGAATGATCCCAAGCTTGTAGCAAATGTGGTGAAACGATACCTGGATAAAAGGGGTGGGGGTCGATGAAACACTCGCAACCATCATTTAGCCCGCAGAAAGTTCTCGTATTCATATTATTCAGGCTGCAAGGGAATTGTGGGGAGTGATACAGAATATTTGGAACAACATTTCACAATGTAAATTTATAGTAGCTTAAAAACAAAATGCGCTGTTCTGTTTAAAGTAAACACAAAATACTTTATACAATTTATTCACTTTTATTTTATACTAGCAGGTGCCTGTTGAAGCAACTCAATGGATCAGAGTGTGTATGCAATATGATTGTCTAGTGGCTCGTTTACTAACGTATTTCCTCATTCTACGTGCTATTTCAATAAGGAAAATTGCATTGCGTTTGTTTTTAAGCACTTTAATGCCTTGTTGGTAAAAATGTTTGAATATAGATGTAATGGGTGCATCAAGCACAATAGTGCTCTCAGGTTCGCTAAGTAGATGCGGAGATTTTTTTCCATTGGATGCCACCATTCCTTGTCATTTTACCGAGCACAAGAAAAGACCGCTACCGAAGTGAGTGCTTTTTGGCAGTTGTCGAAGGGGAGTTATTCAATTCAATTCAAATCACTACTGACATGGAAAAAATAAAGAAAATAAATATAAACCAAATAACAAGAAATATACACTCAAACACGTTCCTCTTTTTATGCGTTTTTTTTTCTTTCATGTTCCTATTTTCGAAATATTGTGTTCTTAATAAGTTTTTCTCTCAGATTCAGCACGAATGAGAACCGACGTATGGATGTTGATAAATGATATGAAATTTTAGGAAATGCAAAAAAATTAATGATTTTTCTGTAATATACTCTACAAAAAAAACCATTTTGATGTGTATTGTTTTTTTTCTTCTACGGTTAACCGTTCAGGAGATACAGGCAGACAGACATTTACCTAATATATATATATAGATACTCTGTAATATGTATTACACTAATGATAAATTATCATTTAACTACAGTTGTTTGTGATTCCAGAGTGTGTATTTCCAACACAGTTAATTAAATCACCAGACTACCAATTAAACCAATTAAACTCCGATTCTCCAATAG
Organism: Limulus polyphemus; assembly: GCF_000517525.1. Lineage (NCBI taxonomy): Eukaryota > Metazoa > Arthropoda > Merostomata > Xiphosura > Limulidae > Limulus > Limulus polyphemus. The sequence goes on from NW_013672529.1 coordinate 2,447, forward strand.
CGCCATCTTGTGGAAACGTTGAAACAAGGTGGTGATGCGGATTAGCAAATATCAAAACTATAACTTATTTTATGAACAATTAAATGTATATATTGCCACAGTCATGCGTAAAATTCTTATCAAATTTTTCAAATTTGCGTCACAACGTTATAAACATATATACAACTTTTGTTACAAAGCTTATTAGGCTATGCTATTTTTATTTAGTGAAATGTTTTATTGCAAAACCAAAGCATTGATTATTTTACGTATCATTTACGCGTTGACCGCTTTTTTGGATGCACATCCTGGCACAAAGGACATCATTTCTGGTTCAGATGAAACGAACTTGAATAATTAGCTGAATTTGAAGCCCCAAGAATGTCTGAACAACTGTATTACCGTCGACTGACTTCTGTCTGGTGCCCTTCAGTGGCTCGGCCGTAAGTCTGGAGGCTTATAACGCTAAAAACCGGGTTGGGTTTCCATACTGTGGTGGGCATAGCACAGATAGCCCATTGTGTAGGTTTGCGCTTAACAACAAACAAACTTCTGTCAGAATATGGTAATTTTTATTGTTCACAAAACTAGTGACTAATGAGAGGAGTAGCACAAGAAAATGATTTGAAATCAATTCAGAATCGTTACAGTTTTGACATGAATAAGAGTGAAGCTGAATTGTTGAGTTAAAATGTTTGAGGAGATAAAGATTCTCAGTTCTGCAAGAAGACACAAGATGTCACTGCACGTTTGGATAACTGTGTTGTCGCTGTTTAATAAAAACTTTTCATATAGGTCTTTGTAGATAATAATATGCCTGTTACACGTATCTCTACTTGTGTAATTACATAGTTGCTTCCAGATAAAATTCTTGTATGCATCGTAGGTGGCGCTGTAGTATACAATCGCAAGCGAAACGAAGGTGAAAGTCCCGGAGATAAACCGACAGGTTTCGGAGACCGTTTATAAACATACCAGTTGCTGAAGGGGAAAGCGGCATGTAGAAATTTTATAACTAGATCTTATAAAAACAGGCGAAAAAAGCAATAGATTCGTTTATCGTAAGCCTATTTTATCTGAGTAGTCCGTATACGTTATTAAACTTAGGTAACATTTGTTTAAATAAAATAACGGTGAAATGTTTCTTTAATGAAGACTGTTCTCCAAAGAAGTTCTTAGAGAAAAGATGAACAGAGATCAGAACAACGGGGTTCTTCCTAGAGGTAAACATTTAAAGCTACTAGTTTTACTAAGTATAGCCCCCACCCCCGAGTGGCTCAGCGGTGAGCTCGACGGATTATAATGCTAAAATTCTAGGTTCTAGCTCTGTACTCAGCAACAACTAACAATAGACATAGTTGGTGAGAGAAGGATTTAAAGAGATTACAGTAATACTTGTAAGTTTATTTTATAGTCTTTATGTAGCTCTTAAATAATCGTTAGGAAAAGAAAAGCTTTCAAAATGTGATGTATATCCCTGTTTCTTTCAGGGTTTCCCATAAATAGTTGTTTGTTTGTTTTTGAATTTCGCGCAAAGCTACACGAGGGCTATCTGCGCTAGCCGTCCCTAATTTAGCAGTGTAAGACTAGAGGGAAGGCAGCCAGTCATCACCACCCACCGCCAACTCTTGGGCTACTCTTTTACCAACGAATAGTGGGATTGACCGTCGCATAATAACACCGCCACGGCTGAAAGGGCGAGCATGTTTGGTGGGACGGGGATTCGAACCCGCGACCCTCAGATTGCGAGTCGAGTGCCCTAACCACCTGGCCATGCCGGGCCATATTTGGTTGTCTCCTCTAAATAAAAACGTCTTGTTGGTGTGGTCTATTTCTTGGGAATTTCTGTAGTTTTTTTTTATCGACCAAAATTATTAAAAATAAACAACTTAAACTTTATGTAAATATTTGTAAGATCGTAATTCTTGATTTTTAACTGAACTTTACTGTTTGTTTTTAATTATGCACAAAGCTACACAAGGGCTATCTGTGCTCTGCCCACCACGGGTATTGAAACCCGGTTTCTAGCGTTGTAAGTCCGCAGACATACCGCCGTGCCACTGAGGGGCAGAACTATACTCCTAGTGAACATCGCACAACGTTTACAGATAGAACAAAGTAAAGATTTTTCCCGCTTAAAAATAGTTTCCAGTTATCGTAGTAACAGGAAATAAAAGACAATCTGCCCTAACTGGCAGATCTTTGTAAAATATTTGAAAAAGGTAAATTGATAAATAGACATTTGATTTTCGCTCTTATTTTCTTACAAACCCAGTTTTTGTTGAATTAAATTTAGTACCTTTTGGTTTCCATATGCCCTATTGTCCGAAGTAGTTACTCTTTAGTCCTGTTAATATCCATGACGTAATTGTGGCTAATTAGTTCAGGACACTTTAAGTAAGGGCTACATGATGGATCGTGGTTACAATTCACGCCTCTTTTGTAAAGCTTCACGTTAAGTCCCACTTTTTCTCGTTTATCATAAACAACAAAGAAAAACCTTCGACACCTTAAATTGAGATTTAATGCTCTGAATTTCGCCCCAGTCTTCACACCCTTCTGATGACCCGAGCACGTTGTTTACTAAACTTATTTATTTATTGTCACCTGAAATGTTTGGAAACAAAATGAATATGTATTTTTCGTTCGACATAAGAAATTTTTTATTATTATTAATTAACTATATATGTGTGTGATTATAAGTTTAACGATAAACAATAATTTGGCATTTTTTTATGTTTAAAAACTCACCTTGATATATTAAATATTTCTGTAAAAGTGAAAACTAACCTCACCTGACTTACGTTTCTTTAGTCGCTGTTACTCTATATAATCGTTTCTGTAATCTGGTAAAAACTAGTTTAAGTCTACCATCACGTTCTCGCTACAGTGATGTCTGCCACTCCTATATCCCGCTTGTTGTCCTTGAGTTGTTCGTATGCCACGGAACCTTCACACGTCCTCTACTGGTATAGTGTTTTTGTTTTGTTTAAAGTAATCCATAACTTAATGAGTGAACATGAAAAATCCCTGAGTCGAAGTTAAAAACTATTAATCAATAGACCTTGCTTATACTAGTTGTCCAGAGGTCGTTTTAAACGTCAGTATTTCTCTTACGTAGTGCAACAGAAGCAAAAATCAAGGATATAATGGGCAGAAAGCTATCAGCACTGTGCCCACCACAGGGATTGGACCACGAATTGTTGCTTTATAAGTTCTCAAGCTTACCGCTGAGGTACCGGGTTTGGTGCAATAAACCAATGCTAGTGCATCATAACAGCGATTGAAACAACTTATCGATTGGTTGCGTGTAAAAACGAGTGTAATATTGATTAAACAGAATTATTAATGTTAATGCTTGAAATATCTCATTCGTTAATTACTGATAAATTAGTCATAAACACATCAGCTCCTTACTTTTACTAATTTTAAACATGAGGGAAAAAAGTTGTGAAACTAAAACCTTTATTGATGCACTAGTACAAAATGGTTACTGAGAGTCTCTAATGCTTCCCCCCTCCCCCCAGTGGCACAGTGTTATGTCTGCGGACTTATACCACTAGAAATCGGGTTTCGATACCAGTGGTGGGCAGAGGATAGAAAGCCCTTTGTCTAGCTTTGTGCTTAATAACAAACAACAACAACAACAGAGTCTGTAATAATCAAGACATGTTTGACTCAACTTTGTTTTCCTTGTACTTAAGTCCTAGGCCCGGCATGGCCAGGTGGTTAGGGCGCTCGACTCGCAATCTGCGGGTCGCGGGTTTGAATCCCCGTCCCACCAAGAATGCTCGCCCTTTCAGCCGTGGGGGCGTTATAATGTGACGGTCAATCCCAGTATTCGTTGGTAAAAGAGTAGCCCAAGAGTTGGCGGTGGGTGG
>NW_013672529.1:7192-9702 GCF_000517525.1 Limulus polyphemus
TACATGTTACAGTGTAACATTAAATTTTAATATTGAAAGTCATGTAGGGATGATATATCATCACTATATTATTGTTTGCATTCTTTTTGCACTGCCATCCCTACATTATTTTACATTTATAAAATGTTTTTATTGCTTGTTTTATGACGTTTTTCCCCTCTGACTGAAAGTTAGTGTATTCTATGAATGTATAATATAATTTAATATTTTGTGTATTGATTTTGTTTTTTACTCTTTCACTTCATACAAAATATAGGGGTTGGCTCCATATAGACACCCATTGTATGGTGTACAAAGCATTGAGTGTGTCAGCTAATGTTCATCTATTATAATTATTGGTTCTTAATTCCTGTTTTTCCCTGTACGTAAGCTTTTCTGGGAACATCAAATTTCTGTAAAAAAACTAACTTAAGGGGGCAATGATAACATCGTTCACACCAGTTTTATGATTTATTTTTAATTACTACTAGTTATTACAACTGAGTGATAACATCATGCACTGTACATAAACACATAGAGTGTATTTAGGTTTAAATCGATGTTAGTGATAAAGTAGTTGTAGAGTTATCTAGACTGAGACAACAAGAAAGATGAACAATTTAATGGGTTGGTATCTTAGCGATGGTTTGTAGCCTTGTTATTAGGCTTGTTTGGTAGAGTAACGAATGAAAGTTAGTGGTAATCATCTTTTAAAGTAAAACTCTCTGTCGTTGTGGATTATTAGTGTATATATTTGTATTATGCCTAATGAGTACCCTACATATAGAGTCTATATAAACTCTATGATCATATACACTCCGACATTTCCAAATTATATGCTTATATCATGTGTATTTTCTTAGTATTCTCCTATAAACTCTATGATGATACACACTCCGACATTTCCAAATTATATGCTTATATCATGTGTATTTTCTTAGTATTCTCCTGTGTCGGTGTATGTAGAGAATACCACCTGTGTGTTCTTAAGGCTTAATATTATTACCGTTGTGCACTTCTAGAAAATACTTCGTACATTTGACACTACTGAAAGATTTTTATAGCAGTATACATGTCCAGACATCATTACCAGTATTAATCATTGAAGGTCATTAGTTTCATCTTCTGTCTAATTTTCATCCACAAAAACACAGGAACAAGTTTAAAAAAAACACAGAAAAACAAACGTCGTTGTTTTGACCCATAGAGCCCAGAAAGTAACTTCAATACTGACGTTATTTCTAGTGTTGGTCATGCGATAAGTCATGACATTAAGTAAACTATCAGAAATTACTATGATGCTGAAACAGCTATGACGTTGCGGTGGTAACAAAGTAATGTCTGTGTGCACGCGCTCATGGAAGAATGCGTAGTATATATTTGCTTGTTGGTTCTTCCAATCACTGGGGAGAGAAATGTTAACTCACTTCCATACGATGCTTGATTAATCGAGACACGTCCCCTATTTACTGTCATCAGGTGAAAGTAAGTAATTAAATCCACCTTCCCAATTTTAGCTAGAAAGATGTAATCACTCAACTTGTCAGGTGATTAAGTTTACAACAAAGGTCCTTCTGAATCGTTCAGAACAGAACCGTGTAATAGTTTGATAGAAAACAACAACAACACGTATTAATTTCTGTGAAGTAACTTGTGTATTATGTTCTGAAAAACCATACAATTTCCAGTGTTTGCTTTTCGAATATCCCACACTGACCTTCTGTAAATAATAAAAACATGTTTTTATACTTTGATAAGGATAATAATGTTTTTATTTAATGCGCCCCCCAGTGACACAGCGGCACGTCTGCGGACTTACAACGCTAGAAACCGGGTTTCGATACCCATGGTGGGCAGAGCACAGATAACCCATTGTGTAGCTTTGTGCTTAACTTCAAACAAAAAAAAAACGTTTTTATTTAAAGTTTGTCACGATTACAATTACAGTTAATTAAGTAGGACGATTTATTTATGCATGTTGTTTGAATACGATAAACATAAAAGCTCTATCCAATAAAGCCTACATTTCATTATAAGTAGCTCAGTTAGGTTATAATCGAACTATTTCATTATAGGTAGCTCAGTTAGGTTATAATCGAACTATTTCATTATAAGTAGCTCAGTTAGGTTATAATCGAACTATTTAATTATAGGTAGCTCAGTTAGGTTATAATCGAACTATTTCATTATAAGTAGCTCAGTTAGGTTATAATATAACTATTTCATTATAGGTAGCTCAGTTACGTTATAATCGAACTATTTCATTATAAGTAGCTCAGTTAAGTTATAATCCAACTATTTCATTATAAGTAGCTCAGTTAAGTTATAATCGACCTATTTCATTATAAGTAGCTCAGTTAGGTTATAATCGACCTATTTTATTATAAGTAGCTCAGTTAGGTTATAATCGAACTATTTCATTATAAGTAGCTCAGTTAGGTTATAATCGAACTATTTCATTATAAGTAGCTCAGTTAAGTTATAATATAACTATTTCATTATAAGTAGCTCAGTTAAGTTATAATATAACT
>NW_013672529.1:10503-13709 GCF_000517525.1 Limulus polyphemus
CAGTTAGGTTATAATCAAATTATTTCATTATAAGTAGCTCAGTTAGGTTATAATCAATATATTTCATTATAAGTAGCTCAGTTAGGTTATAATCAAACTATTTCATTATAAATAGCTGGGTTGACTTCAGAGAAACTGAAAAAAAGACTCTAACGATAATTAATAGATCAGTCCAATAAAAACACTGACATCTCATATTTCTTTTTTAACGCTATTAGTTGTTTTTTAATTAAGTTCTATGTAAAATGGGATCGAGACATTTGTGCAACATTAACTAATATAGTTATGAATTTCTGAAAAAGTAAATGGAGTGGATGTGATGGGGTGAGGGTTTCGACCCCCTCCCTAAATCAGGAAAAAATGTATGAGAGTTCGCCGCTCTGGACTCAAATCACGAGGCACTCCACCCCCCACCGTCCATTATGTAGTTCTACGGTTAACAATAAACAAACACAATAACAATATTCCGATTATTGAATGTTCGGAACCCCCGGCTTCCGGCCTGTAGAAATTAGGGTTGTGTTTGTTTTAGAATTGTTCCCTGAAAAATTGCGCATAGCCATCCCTAAACTGGAGTTGATACACTAGAGGGAAGACAGCTAGCTCACAGCACCCTCCGCCAACTTTATGATTACTCTGGTATGAACGAATAGTGGGATTTGATTTTCACTCTATTCGCAAACCCACGGCTACAAAATGTACAGCTTATTTTTTGTGAAAACAAACCTCGTATTCACAATTCAAGTACGCTAACCGCTAGGCCACACCTGGCCCACTCCGCAGTGTTTAGTTTTACATTTTTTTCTGAGTATTTGTTGAAGTGCACAGCGTTTTTTTTTGTGAAAACAAGCCTCGTATTCACAATTCAAGTACGCTAACCGCTAGGCCACACCTGGCCCACTCCGCAGTGTTTAGTTTTACCTGAGTATTAGTTGAAGGTGGTTAAAGAGATGATGTGTTAGTACTCCAGAATTTTCTACGTTAAGCTTTGAATCAAATAGCAACATCGATAGTAAACTGAAGGATGTATCCTGTGTTTGTAAGAATTAGGACCTGGATTGGCCCTGTGGTAGAGTTCTGGGTTTCGAAGCTGTGTTAGAATCTATGCAATACCACAAAATATTCCCCCACTTTAAGCAGTGGGTGCGTTATAAGAGAGACAGTGATTCCTTTAGCATGGATGATGGGCGGTATGTTGCTACTGCCTGACTGCCTTCCTTCTGGTTACTAGTTCAAAATTAGGGACACTGGCACATACACTTAGTTGATTTGCAATAAATATAAAATACACAAACAAAAAATAAATATAAACTAAACTAGTATCTATCGAGCCCATTTATATGATTAAAGCCCTTTTTCATAACCAACCCACGTTTTACGCACCATTGAAGTGTTTAGTGTTAAATTATGCATTTTAATTTATTATAAAACATCTTAAAACTGTTTAGTTATTCGTTCCAACCAGCAAGGTAAGTATTTCAGTCAAACGTGTAGGTTTGTTTATTATCTGTACATATTCTAACATAAAGCTTTCCTTGAACGTGAAAAACCTTAACTAATTTATGCTTGATAAGTAAATTTGATCAAGTGTGTTAAAATCAGGCTTCATAAACATATGGTGACTGCTTCTTATGTTAAAATCAGGCTTCACAAGCATATGATGACTGTTTTTTGTGTTAAAATCAGGTTACACAAGCATATAATGGTTGTTTCTTATGTTAAAATCAGGCTTCACAAGCATATGAGGACTGTTTCTTGTGTTAAAATCAGGCTTCACAAGCATATAATGACTGTTTCTTATGTTAAAATCAGGCTTCATAAACATATAACGACTTTCTCATGTTAAAATCAGGTTACACAAGCATATAATGGTTGTTTCTTGTGTTAAAATCAGGCTTCACAAGCATATAGTGACTGTTTCTTATGTTAAAATAAGGCTTCACAAGCATATGATGACTGCTTCTTATGTTAAAATCGGGCTTCACAAGCATATGATGACTATTTCGTGTTTTAAAATCAGGCTTCACAAGCATATAATGACTGTTTCTTATGTTAAAATCAGGCTTCACAAGCATATGGTGACTGCTTCTTATGTTAAAATCAGGCTTCACAAGCATGTGATGACTGTCTCTTATTCTCAAAAAATTGCGGTGATAGCTACGTCTGTGTTACAGAAGATCATTTCCTCTGAGCATGCGCTTTCAGTAGCGACTGCGACAGGACAAAGCATTTTCTCGACGTGGTATAAGCTAGAAAAAACTCAGATGTGGAGAACTTGTTTAAGAGACACTTGGTTTGTTTCAAGATATAAAAGTACCAGTTTCACAGTAGAACAAGTAGCTATCTACATAGCTGCCCATACTCTTGACCAAATTCCTGGCATGCCTGATGTAAGCCATCTGGCGGTTTTTTCGGTCACTCGTGCGCTTCATTTCCTTCCTTTCTTGATAACGCTTTTATCACAAGTTCTTCGAACTTTTTTTCTACTCTAATTTCTGTGGAACTAACTACTTACTTCTGAATAATGGTGAGAAGTAAATAAAAGCTTAAGCCTTATCGCATGCTGATAAGATGAAGCTTGTAGAAAATGTGTCCTGGTCTTCATTGTGTGGTGTTGCGTTAACTCTAGTGCTTGATTTCGTTTCAGGCTAAGTTAGTCGCCGTAATCATCGTGTGAATTATAAGAATATCTTGTTCTATAACATGTTCACAGAAACGGTTTCATATTGACAATGTTATGGTATAGTAGATCATGTGAGTGAAGTATCCTAGTAAATGTTATGGTATAGTAGATCATGTGAGTGAAGTATCCTGTTAAGTGTTATGGTATAGTAGATCATGTGAGTGAAGTATCCTGTTAAATGTTATGGTATAGTAGATCATGTGAGTGAAGTATCCTGTTAAATGTTATGGTATAGTAGATCATGTGAGTGAAGTATCCTGTTAAATGTTGTGGTATTGTTGATCATGTGAGTGAAGTATCCTGTTAAATGTTGTAGTATAGTAGATCATGTGAGTGAAGTATCCTGTTAAGTGTTATGGTATAGTAGATCATGTGAGTGAAGTATCCTGTTAAATGTTATGGTATAGTAGATCATGTGAGTGAAGTATCCTGTTAAATGTTGTGGTATAGTTGATCATGTGAGTGAAGTATCCTGTTAAGTGCTATGGTATAGTAGATCATGTGAGTGAAGTATCCTGTTAAG
>NW_013672529.1:14176-18328 GCF_000517525.1 Limulus polyphemus
GTTAAGTGTTATGGTATAGTAGATCATGTGAGTGAAGTATCCTGTTAAGTGTTATGGTATAGTAGATCATGTGAGTGAAGTATCCTGTTAAATGTTATGGTATAGTAGATCATGTGAGTGAAGTATCCTGTTAAATGTTATGGTATAGTAGATCATGTGAGTGAAGTATCCTGTTAAGTGTTATGGTATAGTAGATCATGTGAGTGAAGTATCTGTTAAATGTTAGGGCAGTGGGTGCGGTATTAAAGGTAGCCCAAGTGTTGGCGGTGGGTATTTTTGAGTAGCTGTCTTCTCTCTAGTCTATCAGCTCAAAATATTGGAAATGCGATCACAGCCCTTTTGTAGCTTTACGCGAATTTCTAAAACAAACCAAAACATCTTGTTTTATACTATATACTATTTCGTAGTATCTATTATAATAGTTTTGTCAGTCCTAAAAATGCTCGCGCATCTTACAATCTAAACGCGCATTCGCGCGCACTTTATTTCAACAGATGTAAACAAAAGCGGATGTAAATATACTTTTTAGTGACGTTTTGTACAACAACGTATTCAAACTTTATCAAAGTTTTTAAAAATATCTAACGTTAGGTCGTAGAATAACATTATAAGTTTATTTATTGATAATATTAAGTACGTTAAATAGGCTGTAATTAATAACGGCTTAACTAATATTAGAATTAAATAAAAGAACAGATTGAACAATAACCAAGTTAGTGTTATGTTTTTATTTAAAATATAACAAAAACTTGGCTATTGTTCAACCTGTTCTTTTATTTCGATAACCTTGTTGTCTATGTGGTTTTAACTATATATTTCTTTTAACTAACGTTAGGCCTAATACAAGTGGACCTGTATTTAAAGAAGTACTGTTGTAATAAAGATACTAATTTGACTGCCAATGTTTTACGGGTTTTTACTAGTTAATCACAATACTTAATAGAAATATTAGTAACAATAATGTTAGTAAGTTCCACAGTCTAGATTTCTAAAAATGAAACAAGAAGAAAAAAAAGATGAAAAATGAAAGCATTACCAAACAGATCAATATGTTTATATATGAAAATTTGTGGTTTTATTGTGTTGGTGGAGTCGTTATCCAAAGCCCATTTCTTCTATCTTAAGTTTCAACGTCTCATTTTTAAGAACTTGTAAGAAGCCCCCAGTGGCACAGCGGTATGTCTGCGGACTTACAACGCTAGAAACCGGGTTTCGATACCTATGGTGGGCAGAGCACAGATAGCCCTTTGTGTAGCTCTGTGCTTAACTTCAAACAAAAAACGTTTTTATTTAAAGTATGTCACGATTACAATTAATTAAATAGTCAGTTGGACAAACAAACAAACTTGTATGAAATGGTAAGAACAGCCTGATGTGGCACGAAATAAGAAGTTATCGGTCACGAATTTTGTGTTTATCAGACAAGTAAAATAGGCCGTGATGTATGAATACTTTATAGGTGTGTGACACTTAATGTGTGATATATTAAGACCGAATTATTTTACTAAGTTACGTCATACAAATATCTATGGCCTTGATAGCAATTCTTATATCCTTGTCACAAAAACCAACCTCGTGTTATGCTTGCATTGATGTTAGATCGCTCTATTTATGTTGTTGACAATTGTCTACAATGTTAAGCCTTTTCTCATCTGTATGCCAGTTCGTTTTGGGCAGTGTCTGGAAATTCTCAAGGTTCCTTTCTCTACCTTGAAGTAACTTGTCTTACGCACCCTAGTGAGCAGTAAAAGAGTTTTAAATTTAGTTATATTAATTATACAGATTATATATAAGTGGATAGGTAGCTTGTGTTAAACAATTGTATCAAGGTTGTATGCGAGCGCTTTTGGTCGAGTTCCAATTTTCTTTTTAATTACACGTTTTTGGCATTCTTCTAAAATATTTCCTTTATTTCGTTTTCCTTTTTGGTTTGCATTTCATTATTTAAAAATAAAGCGTTTTCTTGATGTAATTTTTCGCTTTAGGCATTCTTTTAGTTTTCCTTTTATTTCCTTCTTGTATTTCGTAAACTGTGTTTAGATTGGATAAAACTTCTCTTACGTTTACGTTAAACCTCGCATTAACATCACTTGATAAACCGCTATGCATAAGTCTACGCATTAGTTAGAATAAAAACCTGACACATGGTCAGAGTAGCGTCACTGTTGTATGGATAGAACGCTCATTACTTTAGGTGAAGTGCGTGAGGATAAATCTGTACATTTCTTTAGATAAAAACTGACATTAGTTTAAATAAACAGTAAAAAAAAAATAGATAACCTTATATTAATTTGGGTAAATGGTCATATTGCAGGAAGCGGGGGGGGGCATACTCCCCACTTTTCCCTCTGTCTCAGTAAAAATGCATAAACATTAGGAAAATTGCTTTAGGGAAAAGAAGGAGAATGCATAAAATTTAATCCAGATCCCAAGAGCTTCCAGGACCCTAAGGCTAGCCCTAGTCTAGCCTTAACCCACATTCTCTCGCTTAACTAGATCAAATAAACCTTGCCCCCCCCCCTCCTACACCTCTGTATTGGATAAAGTTCCACATTAACTGGTAAAAATCCTCCTCACTTTACTTAGTTTGGATAAAGCCTCTTGGAGATTCAGATAATGCATAGAATTTGGAGTTTATTAAAAGTTTCGAGCATATCCGAGTTTCTAGCTTCTAGTGTATCTGCGACTTAGTTCCATTATCGCAACAACAACAACAAAAGTGTACACTGGCGGCCGTGAGTAAGTTTTAAGGGTGACGGTGAATTCCCGCTATTCCGTCCGACAAGAATAGACCAAGCGTTGGCGGTGGGTAGTGTTGACTCGCTGCCTTCCTTACAGTATATCAATAGAGTAGTTTTGTGCGTATATCGCAAACAAATAATAAAATGTTATCACTCACGCATATTGGCAGACAGGTGAGTCATAAATTTATATCAATCTCTGTAAAATTGTAGTCTGTGAGGAGTTTCTAAATAAAATTGTTTCTTAATAGAAATAACGTAATGTTTATTGTATAACATAATCTTCTGAGCCTGGGGATTTTGTTCTACTGAGTTTTAAAATTTTTATCAAGAAAAAATCAAGAGAAAACCTTTTTTTTAGCAATACATGTTCAATTATAATAACTAATATAAAAAAAACATTGGAATTTGATGCTAATGTCTTGTTAATGAAGATATCACTGCGAATCACGTTTTAAGTTTTTTTTTCAAATTCCATTATTTCAAAGATATCAAAGATATCAACGTTAAAACAGCATAAAATTTATAAATCTCCAAATGATGAAAGTGTCAAATAAAATAAACTTAATGGTAAAATCGAACAACGGCAAGGTAAAGCCATTTTTTTAAAGAATAAATCGTCATGATTATTTGTGAGACGTGTAGCTATGCAGCGATGAATTCACTACCCTCCTAACTGACCTTCGAGATTTAAAATTATTGATTTTTTTTAAGTTAAAATTTGAGGTAAACGTACTGATGTTATAACAATGCCCGATTAACAAGGACTTTGGTTTCTTATGCCTCCTGGGCATTTACATTATTTTCTTACAATTTAATTATGTTGAGAAATCATTCTATCTTTTAAATCTCATCGAAGAATGTTTTCATTCAGAAATCACTAATGTTATTATTAATTCTTTTCAGTAGTTTAAGTTTACTCAGAATTATTATTATCGAGTTTAAATCTTTTGGCACTTAGGCACATAGACCTTCTAAAGCCACTTAGGCCTAGTAAAGTCGTTTGTCTTCTACCTTGTCAGTAAAGAACTAGGGGGCTTTGGAATGTTTGTCCACTAATTGTATATTAATATTATATTGACTCGTATCAGCTTTTTGTCAAAAAATTAGAAAGTTAGTTGGGCCCTTGCATAAGATGGGTCATATCTTTCAGCCCTTGCATAAGATGGGTCATATCTTTAAGCCCTTACATAAGATGGGTCATATCTTTCAGCCCTTGCATAAGATGGGTCATATCTTTTCAGCCCTTGCATAAGATGGGTCATATCTTTCAGCCTTTGCATAAAATGGGTCATATCTTTCAGCCCTTGCATAAGATGGGTCATATCTTTCAGCCCTTGTATAAGATGGGTCATATCTTTCAGCCCTTGCATAAGATGGGTCATATCTTTCAGCCCGACAGTCATTATTT
>NW_013672529.1:18338-38155 GCF_000517525.1 Limulus polyphemus
TAAGATGGGTCATATCTTTCAGCCCTTGCATAAGATGGGTCATATCTTTCAGCCCTTGCATAAGATGGGTCATATCTTTCAGCCCGACAGTCATTATTTTCTACCATATATTTGGTTTCTCATTTCGAAGATGAAAATATTGCTCATACTGATTAATTTTATTTCAACCTCATTTTTAAAATCTGCGGGTCGCGGGTTCGAATCCCCTTCACACCAAACATGCTCGCCCTTTCAGCCGTCGGGGCGTTATAACGATACGATCAATCTTACTATTCGTTGGTAAAAGAATAGCCCAAGAGTTGGTGGTGGGTGGTGATGACTAACTGCCTTCCCTCTAGTCTTACGCTGCTAAATTAGGGACGGCTAGCGCAGATAGCCCTCGTGTAGCTTTGTGCGAAATTCAAAAAGAAACAAACATTCCTAAAATATTTTAATTTTTGTCTTGTACAAACTTGGGATATATGTATGTGTGTTTTTGTACACATTACAGACCAAATCAAATGTCCTTCAAGTATTTCAAATACTTTATAAACATTGTTTGATAGATGGCAAGAAAGTACGTTATGTTAACACATTATATATATATATTTATATATATAATTGTGTGTGCTTACAATGGCGTGAATTCATACCAGTAGTGTTTGAATCAATAACATTTCTAACAGCAATTTTCAAAGCAATTTTCATGCGATATGGGACTTAGAAATTAAACATATTATCACTGAAGCTTCAAAACAAACATAAGTAGGCTGTTTACCATTTACAGATTTCTGGTAAAGTACTATCTTATTACTGTTTTTTAAAATTTTCAGTGCTGACCGAAGGATAGAAACCATTAACGACAAACAACTTCAGAAAAATGGTACAAGTAATCAAACATTTTTCTAAAGTTGTTTGCGTCTTCATTAAATAAAAGTAATATCCTTCTGAAAATAAACTATTTGTTTTTGGCGCACAACCACACAATAGGCTGAGTTCTGTTCATCGTGGGGAATCGAATCCTGGATTTTAACGTTGTAAGTCTGTAAACTTACCGCTGATCCTCGTGGGGATGAAAGATAAACTCTACAGTGTGTTTATATTTTGAATTTTGATAGGCCTTGTGAGGAAAATGATACACACACACCTCCCCTAGTTTGTTATTACGTATATTGCTAGGACTAGATTTTTTAACTTCACAGTAGACTTTACAAGATAATTTTAAAACATACAAATGATATATTCAGCAGAGTTGTGAGGCATTGTGGTAATATTTTATCATTATTTCAAACTTTCTTTGTTATTTGTATTTAGAATCATTCTGGCATACAATTTTCTTGTAAAAATCTAAATTAATAAAATCTCAACAAAAAAGTGCTGTCACGGAAAAAAGACTTTAGAAGCGTTCAAGTTATTAGATTTCTTGTTTGTTTTTATTTTTTTTATATTGTTGGTTTTGTTCTGAGTGTTTTAATTGCATCACAGTAGTAACATATATCTTTATTGAGACCTAAGTGTAAATGTAATGAAATATTTTAAATGTACAGTTGAACAATTGATAAACAGAAATTACCGTATCTTCTTGTTCGAATTATTTTATAACTAAATCTTATTATCTTCTGTTGACAGTTACGGCATTAGTTCAAAGTTAACAAAATAATATGTTTGTTTAATGTTGTTGTATAATCCTTTACTTATCACTAGTAGTACTCTCCACAGAAGTAGCGAATCAAAGAATAGAGTAGGCATCTACACCTTTTTGATATCTTTTATTCACTGAAATTCGTAAACCTATTATAATAGTACTCAATTTTTGTCTGTCCTGTAAATCGCGCGCACCTTACTATCTAAATGCGCATTCGCGCCATTTCATTTCAACGGATGTGAACAAAAGGCGAATGTAAATATTACTTCAGCAGACGTTTTGCACAGCAACATATTAAGAGTTTATCAAAGTTTTTAAAAATATCTAACGCTATGTCGTAGAATAACATTATAAATTTAGCCCTAAACTAAAACAAAAAATGTACACTACTTACAGTGTTAATTTATCTCTTTTATCGAGTATAGGCCGTGTTCAATAAAGGCTTAACTAATCTTAGGCCTAAGACAAGTGGACTTGCATATTTCGGTGTCTACGATTAGAATTATTTTGTATTATTCTAGAAATCCTGTATTTAAAGGAGTACTGTTATAATAAAGATAATAATATGACCGCAAATGTCCCTGGTAGTAAAATAATAATAATATTTTGTTTATATAATTAAAACTGCTAGTTTTCTATGTTTACAACAGCTGCAACAAATTAAAACTTGGACATTACGTCAGACGTCTCTTTATGCTTTTTTTATTTGTTTTGTTTTCTATCAAGTGCATTGTTTAATTTAGGCCTGAGAATTTAGCGATGTTTGGACAAGAGATGTTATTTGTTTGAAGTGACAGATTGGAGGGAAGGCGTTATGCCAAAACACTGACCGCCAATTGTTGGACTACTCTAATCGAATAGTGTGGTTTGACCATAATTCTCATAACGCACTCACGGCCTAAAGCGTTTGTACGTAATGATTATTTTCTTAATGTACTTGTGTTGTCAATCTGCCATATATCTAATTTATACTAGACTACCGTGACCCGTTGGGTCACCCACTATTCAGTGGGTATAAAGAATTCAAGCTAATTTCAATATTTAACGAAACTTGTTTTGTTCTGTTTCTATTTTCATTTCATTACACATATGGCGCTATTGTGCTCTGTTTTTGCTGTATTTAATTACAGACAAACAAACAATCTCAGATTTTTAGTAGTATACAGATTGCAACCCTTTATTTTTGTAAATCTAACTGTTACTCCTATAATTAGGGTTTAGCGAAGACGTTTTAAAGAATTGTTTCTGCATGTATAAATCAAAATAACAACAACCACCAAGCTTGTCCTTATGTTTGCAGGTGTACAGGGGTCCTTTTTTAGACCCGAAATAATGCATTAAGAAACTTCCTTGTAAATATACTACAAGCTGATCCTTGTAAGTCAGAAGGATATATTAGTAGCATGTTCACGTAAAAAAATATAATTTCTAATATGCCTTGCTGCTAGATGCCGGCTATGTATGTATAGTATTTGTGCAAAAATTTTAAGTTGTTAACAAATGTTTTTTTGGAAATATTAATGTCGTTTAATGCTAATAATTGTTTAAAGTCAACGGTGCGAAAAAACTATCCATATGTTTCTGTCTTTTGTCAACTTTGTGCTGAATTGCTATATTCAAGTTTGTGATTCGGAAAACAAACTCCAAATGACGGATGTGTTTTTTCTTCCGTTGTTAGGACGGGCATGAAAGTGTGAAGCATGTAAATTCTATTCTTCATTAAAGTTTACTTTTCTCACGATAAGTAAATACCTTTTTATCTAATAATCCATTGGTCGTTTACAATAAACCAGCATCACACGTGATTGATAAACTTTAAGCCTTGTACTGACACACTTACAGCATTTATGACAAATTCACGACATTTTTGTGTGCGAACAAATATATTGTTCAGACAGGGATATCACGTATATGTGTATTATAATCATAACGGTTAAACTAAACATTTGATAATTGGGACTCTGAATCTAATAACCTGGGCCCTCGTTTATTTTTCTCAGGGCGATATAATTGTTTCGTTTACTATAAAAAATAGCCTACCTTTTGTATAATTGGTGATTCTTTAACCCCGCTCGTAGACCAGAGATCCTTGGGTCAACTTGAAGTTACCCTTGTGTGACGTCGGCCTCACGTTCGCGTATGTTGATTAAGATAATCGCACTGGATAAATTCAAGTAATAAGAAAAGTAGATGATTTTAGTAATAAATTAACGGCAACTTCTTCTTCAGAATAAACCTTCACGCACACTCATCATAAATTTGCTCTTAAAGCCCTCTAGCGGGCTTTTACGGATGTAAAACTGCATATTTCAAGCGAATCTATCGTACGGAAACAAAGTTTTATTTTTCTAGCTGAAGGTTATTACCTAATGTCACTTAGGTCGCTTATGTATCCGGGTGTCGTGAACACTTTATATTATTATATAATTACCTAAGTTTCCCATGCAGTCGCTCTACACGAACTATTCCGTACATGTTGAGATCTTAATATTTTCAATAAATCTTTGGACGAGGTGGAGGTGAAGATAAATAATCATGAAACAGTATCTTCACTAATACGTAATAATCAGATTACACAATAATTTTAATAATAATAGATGTTTATTAACATTATATTGTTTTGTTTTTTTTCTGCCCCCTATCACCCCAAGGAACTTTGTTTTCTAATGATAAAGGAAGCGGAAAATGGGTTGGAATCCGTACTTTTTAAAATATGTTAGGCAAAGGAATGTGCAATATTATTTATCAGTTCAAACTATGTGTTTATTGTTTAACACTTTTCCTAAGTATTCAATGTGCATAATCATTTCTACCTCCCATCTTCACATAAGGAGTCGGCGAACCCCTCCTCTCCCCCCCCCCTCGGTATTGTCATCTGTAATGCTCAACTCAATGTGCATAAGTTGCAAAAATTAATTTAGGCTTAACGTATTCATTTTATATTCTTGATTTCATTTGTTTGTTTATTTTAGACTTTTTTGCGAAAAGCTTTGCAAGGGGTATCTAATATAAACATCCACAATTTGGAAGTTTTGACTTGATAGGCTAGAAATAATGCAGCTAGTCAATAGCACCCACGGCCAACTCGTGGGGTACTATTTTCCTACTGAAAAGTGGAACCTGACTGTTACCTGTATAGCGCACCCATAGCTCAAAAGTGCTAAACGCACTTTTTGTTGTATTTTTTTGCGACTTTCGAACCCATGAACTTTCGAATTCACAGTTCGGACACGCTAACTAATTGGCCACAACCAGCTTTATTTTTTAAACACGTAAAATTCTCATATACATAAAACATAAATATTGCAAACCAGTACTTTTTTGTTCTTTTGCTAATTCGTTACGAAGATTTCATTATTGAAAATATTAAGATCTCAACATGTCCGGACTAGTTCTTCATGTTTAGTGTTTGTGTGGGAAGCGAGAAACTTGAGTAATATAGTTAAGTTTGACTATGGGAATTAAACAACCATAAAAAGAGCGATCACAAAATTAAAATAAAAATACCTCTATAAAAAGAGCCACATAGCCATCCATAACCTAAGAGTGTCCACCATGTTTAACAACATCATAAAAAAGGTCGATTTCCGACTCTGCAGGTTTAGCCTGAAAGATGGGGGCGATTATTGCGGTCTCATCTTCCCGATCTCTGTCGCTGTATCACTACAAAAACATTACTGCCCCTGAGCTACAGATAATGCAGTTTTATAAATAATATCGGTATAAAGCAAACGACATTAAGATTCACACGCATAAAATATACCAATTCGCAACGTTTCACGAGTTATTTACAACCAGTTGTGTTTCTAAGTATCAACTGAAGCCACACTTTATTAATCTTCATTTAATGTGATTCATTATCTATTGATTTGTTGTGTTGCTAAGTAACAAATTATACTCCACATTGTTTTTGTTTTTTAATTGTTGTGTTGCTAAGTAACAAATTATACTCCACATTGTTTTTGTTTTTTAATTGTTGTGTTGCTAAGTAACAAATTATACTCCACATTGTTTTTGTTTTTTAATTGTTGTGTTGCTAAGTGATAAACGATCCACCACGAACACTTATATAAGCATAGAACTATCACATTGCTGAGTAACAATTGAAACTTTTGTGTTGCTAAGTAACAACTAATTTAGCGCATATTTGTGCTAATTAAGAAAGCCATAAAACAGGTGATAATCAAATATGTAAAAACACTGTTATAACAATATTTATATTAAACCAGATTCGGATTTTTGTGCCTTATAATTTCAAATATTAATGGAAGTAACTTTGTTATATGAAGGAAAACACAGGTTTGTTTGACGTCTGGGCTTCAGTTATTACGTCAGAAACTGAAGTTATAGTGCAGTTATTTGTTTGATTAAAATATGTTTCTGGGTCGCTATAGAGGTACGTAGCAAAACGAAAGACAACTTTTTATAATGCACAAGGAAAGTCAGCCATTATTTCTACAATTATGCATACTGTGGTTACTGAAACAGACCTGAAAAGTCTGTTATCCAAGTTTGGTCATTTGTCATCCTGAGGAAATTTTAAAGTTTTTTACTATAAGCCCCCACCACCACCACTGACTCAGTAGTAAGTTCTTTGAGGTCTTATAGTGCTAAAATTGTGGTTTGATCCCTGTGTTAGTCACAATGAAAATAGGCACTTAATTTAGCTTTGCACGTAGCAAAACAAACTGGTAGTCTTCGTATTGGACAGAGAAGTGTTTTAACCTCCGGACCACTTTATAAAGTTTTAACCTCAGGATCACTTTATAAACAGAGCCAAAACAGAGAGATACAAATAAATACAAACCTCTCGGCATTTTTCTTTGTTTTTATACCGGAAACCAGAGAAACGACATTCCAATAGCTAGACTACCTAACCTTTAAGAAGGCTGACGAGCTTGTTGCTAGCTTTAACTTGAAAGGCGCCACTTGGGTGATATTTAAAGTGATTGTGTGTGTGTGTGTGTGTGTCTGTGTGAATATTCATATGTTTATCTATCTCATTACTTGTAAATAATATCTCGCTCTTTTTCTCCCTTATAACACACACATATAGGTGAGCTTTGTTGTATTAAAATTATCTATCTGTCTCTGTATTTATCCATCTGTCCGTTGGCTTTTTTCTGATCGCAAACTTGTAAAACTGGACAGTATACAGGCTAGCTTCGTATTCTAATGCCAGTTTTGGCTACTCCTATTAACTGTTTCTCCCAAGAGTGAAAACTTAGCCAACAGATCTTGTATATATGATTTTTTTAAAATTAATTGGAATGTTGAAAACATTATGTATGGGAAGTAATGTCAGACTTTTAAAGAAATAAGTGAATAGGCTTAGGTGTCTCGGTGAATTTTGACCCCAAAGTAATTGATTTACCACGTGAGTATAATGTTGACTGAATGGCGTTGTAGACTTAAAAGAGTAGCAGTAACCCGAATACTTTAATTTTCTCCAGATGCTGAATCTCTGGCCAATTTATCATCCAACCAAACCCCTTGTAGTGAAACGAGTCGACCTCTAGACCTTAAACATTCCACCGCGCATGAGGTCGTGGCGCTATCGGTCGACCCAGGAGATGAGATTGAAAAGGAAGCTGCGTTTGAGGATAAAGTAGAAGCGTTGGAGACGTCTTCTGTAGAAGGTTTCACAGCGAAGAGCAACTGGAACTCCTCGCCGTCTGAGGCTGCTGTATTATTGAAAGATCCTTTAAAATCAGTGAACTCTGAGGAACCAAATATAACAGGTATCAGGCTTTATATGAAGTTATAGATATCTGCATAAAATACTATATCTTTGTTTTATATGTGTCTTTGTTTCTTAAATATTTCAGTTTGTAGAAGCGCGAAACTTTTATAAAAAAAAAGAGGGATTTCCGTACCATTTTAAAGATATTACATACAAATGATATACAGAATCTTGTTACAAAAGCTTTTACAATATTTGTATGTGAAAGAAACGTAGTACATTTGTTGTTAATCGGTATCAATTGTATGGAAAAATTTAGGTTATTTCAACTAGTCCATTAAGAAAATCCAGACACTTCAGTTATAGTAGATGTAATATTCACGATTCATCTATGCCTATATCTGTGGAACTATAAAAAATTCCTGCATTCCTCTTTTATCACTATTACAAAAACAAACGATACACAGCTGCTGTGTTCCATACTAACCGTTTCACAGTAAAGTGACGTTCAGTGCAAATATATATTTTTGAAAATAAGTTTACGGTATTTTTGTTTTGGATGTTCGCGCAAGGTTACACGAAAGGGTTATAGCTGCGCTAGCTATTCCTAATTTTGAATTGATAGACTAGAAGGAAGGTAGGCAGTCAACAGCACCCACCGCCAACTCGCGGGAAACTTTAACCGAATAGTGAAAATTCTACCCAAAGTTCAGAGCCAGTGTTTTTCTTTGCCAGCAATGGGACGTGATACATGGATCTTTGGATTAATATTATGGCACGCTAACCATTAGGCCACGCCTGACTAAAAAAAGAAAGTTTAAACGGAAACATGTAACTTAATTTTGTTCATTAATAAGTTATGATTGTTAACAGAATCAGTAGAAACATTGATCAAAATAACTAGTACTACACAGTTCATACCGGGTTATACAGTCTTGGTCCGATCCGAATTTTAAACACTGCTTAACTCTCCGATGAGCAGACGATATTATACTCTCGATATAAACGTCGAATGGACTTTTGAGGGCTTTGAACTAGAGCATTTGGAAGATTTCTCTTTGTTTGTTCGGTGCTAGCAGTACGTCGACGACCCGTATTTCTTTCAGTTGGAAAAGTTTCTATTCTTTGTTCGTTGTTAGCAATACGTGGATGACCCGTATTTCTGACTGTTAGAAGAGTTTCTCTTGTTTGTTTAGTTCTAGCAGTACATGGATGACCCGTATTTCTGACTGTTAGAAGAGTTTCTCTTGTTTGTTCAGTTCTAGCAGTACGTGGATGACCCGTATTTCTAGCTGTTGGAATAGTTTGTTCGGTGTTAGCGGTACGTGGATGACCCGTATTTCTGACTGTTGGAATAGTTTGTTCGGCGTTAGCAGTACGTGGATGACCCGTATTTCTAGCTGTTGGAAGAGTTTGTTCGGTGTTAGCAGAACGTGGATGACCCGTATTTCTAGCTGTTGGAAGAGTTTGTTCGGTGTTAGCGGTACGTGGATGACCCGTATTTCTGACTGTTGGAATAGTTTATTCGATGTTATCAGTACATTTGTAACGGTCTAAAATAAACAGCCACTACAATCAGGGTTCAACAACAAAAACATAATTTATTCACAATAACAACACTTAAAATAAATTCAACAAAGTTAATAAACAAATGCCTGGCCAGGACTTCATACCAATATTGATAAACAACTTATCGTAAATATTAATAAATCAATAATAATGGAATCAGGAAAAAGAACCAGAAAGAAAAAAATACAGCAAATATAACATTCAAACAATACCTTTCAATATCAAGTAATAAACAGTAATAACTATTTCGTGACTGAATTTCTCTCTCTCACAGAGTAGGTCACGAGAGTACAACCTCATGTGATCATAAATTTACATACATTAATAGTATCTGTACGTCACCACTACGGAAGCTGGTGTAAGTTTCATCATTTGCTCAAACTACAAATGATTATGTAAAAGGTGAGTTTTAATGCAACTAAAAATTCATAGATTAACTAAACTTTAGAGTGAAATAATAAATGAACGATAAACACAACCAAAATCATACACAAAAAAATAGAATTCACTATCTTACACGTGGACAACCCACATTTCTGGATGCATGACGATGTACTGAACAAGAGACGTACTGACCCCGACCTCCCAACGTACACCATCTGCACTACACTAATTCTGTTCCACTGTTAAGAACCCTCTTGTCACTAGGACTAACTTACCCGCAACAAAACGATACTATATAACAAGTTTTAGTTGGTATTTTTGGACAGTTCACTATTCTTTACTCTCCTGAACAGGAATAGTCAACAATTCGAGTTTTATGTCTTTTTTTTAAATTCATTGCACCTATTGTGTGTGATCCTGCGTGCTAACTGTTTTATTTTATGGATACCCTATAGGTGTGTGTGTGATGGAAGAAAGAGTTTAGTAATTGTTAATAGGGCCTTAAATATATTCCAACGAGACATTACGTGTAAAGAACCCTGTTTCCATTTTAATTTAGTAGGGATGGCTTTGCGTGAAATTCAACAAACAAACAATATTTCCGTTATTCTTTCTAAGAATTATTTCACCAAATTCAGTCACTTCGTGATCGTCCCTTTGTTTAATCTTTATAGAACGATATGTGATTTATGGAATCAGTAGTTTAGCTGTTATTATTGTAGTCTAAACACACAACAGAAGAACATCTACGTAGATACGAAGTGTATCGTACTGTTGTATAAGCTCTGCCCAGTCGCGCTCATCTGGCATTTCACCAGGTGAAGACAGAAACATGTTGTCATTTTTATTACTCGACCACTCCCTTGCTTTAAGAAAAGCACAATAAGTCCTACTGTATATTACTTACAAAACGGGAAAAATGGATGTGTCAAAAATGTTAATGTATATATAGGCCACGGCCTAGTTTAAAAGTAAAGCATATCCGTTACGTATAGATTAGTGTACTTCAGTTTTTGGCGTGGCCTATTCATTAACCTTGCTGGACTGTGAATCTGATGGTCACTGGTTTGCATCACGAAACCGCGCTTCGCACTTTGGAGCTGTGGGTGCGTTATAAGAGTGACCGTCAAACCACAGTATTCGATTAGAGTAACCCAAGAGTTAGCAGTAGATACTGTTGACTAGCTGCCTTTGCTCTAGTCTTTCTGTTAAGAATAAGAGGCGGATAGCGCAGGTAGCCCCTTCAGTAGCTTTGCGCATAGCCAGGTGGTTAGGGCGCTTGCCTCGCAATATGAGGGTTGCGGGCTCGAATCTCCGCCCCACCAAACATGCTCGCCCTTTCAGCCGTGGGGGCGTTATAATGTGATGGTCAATCCCACTATTCGTTGGTAAAAGAGTAGCTCAAGAATAGGCGGTGAATGGTGATGACTAGCTGCCTTCCCTCTAGTCTTACACTGCTAAATTAGGGACGGCTAGCGCAGATAGCCCTCGTGTAGCTTTGCGCAAAATTCAAAACAAACAAATCTGACTTTCTTGCTGGAATTTTCGTCGTTAGATTATCCTGATGCTGAATGATTATTTTAAAACTAAACCACTGCTGTTGATTGTTAAAAACATGAGTCGAAAGATCACCAAAAATAAATATTTTTATGTGACAAAAGTCCTAAAGTAATCTGTAACTATATACAGTGATATAGTTAGGCCTGTCGTAACCAAATGGGTCCATTTATATTTTCTGATTAAAAAAACAGAGAGAGAGAGAGAGAGAGAAACACACATATAGTTAAATGTATGTTTGACACCACACTGCCCTCCGGTGGCTGAGTGGCGAGATTATAACACTAAAGTTCGAGTTTAGATACCCGTGGCAAGCAGAACGCGGATAGGCTATTGTGTAGTTTTAAAAACAAGCACTCACATAAGTTGGATCAATCAACCAGAGACACGCTAAACTGTTTGAGTAGAG
Source organism: Limulus polyphemus (assembly GCF_000517525.1). NCBI lineage: Eukaryota > Metazoa > Arthropoda > Merostomata > Xiphosura > Limulidae > Limulus > Limulus polyphemus. Next base: position 29,565 of record NW_013672529.1, read on the forward strand.
TCCCCCGGATCAATGAACTAGAGACACGCTAAACTGTTTAAGTAGAGTCCCCCTGGATCAATCAACCAGAGACACGCTAAACTGTTTGAGTAGAGTCCCCCGGATCAATCAACCAGAGACATGCTAAACTGTTTGAGTGGAGTCCCTCGGATCAATCAACCAGAGACACGCTAAATTGTTTGAGTAGAGTTTATCCCCCCACCCCCGGTGGCACAGCGGCATGTCTGCGGACTTACAACGCTAGAAACCGGGCTTCGATACCCGTGGTGGGCAGAGCACAGATAGCCCATTGTGTAGCTTTGTGCTTAACTTCAAACAAACGAGTAGAATTTTGGGTGAAAACTTAAAATTTCCTTAAAGTTTTTAGATTACTGAAAAATTTCAGAGACAAATCTTTCACTACTTATGATAAAGTTATCTTTCATAATTTAAAAATCGTCATGTTTTAAAGTCAAACTGTGGGCGGCCTTTTTGCAAAAGTCCTTAATACATGCTGCAAAGCAACGCCCTAAAACTGAGTGTAACTTGCAGATTTAGTGCGCCAGTGCGTGATTAGTTGAATAGCGTTCACTGTAAATCAACAGCAAGTTTCTAGTTATAAGAATCTCATATTTTCGGGGGTGGGGGTGGGGAGGGGGTTAATTATCAAGTAGATTCGTTTGAGTTAGACAAACGATCCAAAACTACATCTAAATATCAATTCTAGTTACCTGATGATGTCTTTACTGGCGAAACTATGGTCGTAAATCAATGATGTACTTGTAAAACATACAATTGTCTTGTTTTTCTAGATATTGTTATTTTTTGTCACGTACAACGTTTTATTTATCTATGTATCTATGCTGTATGTGAGTTTATAATTTATCATAATTTAAAGCCTGATATTTATGCTTTAAAACTAAAAAGCGTGCATAAAAACTACACTGTTACTAAGCCTAGCTTACATACAGAATAAAATGAAAATTGTTCGATTTTGACAGATTCATACTGAACTATTTTGATTGGATACAAAATGTTGTTAGCCCCGTTTTAAAGGGATGTCTTCAAACCACGCATGCTTCTGGAAAGTTGTTTTTAATTTCAAGTTGTTGTACTACATGAAGACGTGTTTAACACAGAACAAAGCTATAAATTCCAGTCAGTTCTTTAATTATATAGTGACAGTTTATACGACAGTTCATGACAGTTTTCTTACTGGTTTTTTATGACGGCGGAGTTATATCAAGAATCACCACAGAAAATTTCCAAACAACAGAAATTTACACTGGTTCAATATGAATGTGTAGCCTCCCCCTCCACTAGTTCAGCGGTAATTCTTTAGGCTTATGACGCTAAAAATCGGGTTTCGATACCTGTGGTGGGCAGAGCACAGATAACCCATTGTGTAGCTTTGTGCTTAACAAAAATTAAAACAACACAATAATGTATGTTTCATTAGTTGTTGTTTGTTTTTCCTTACTGTAGATGATAAATTAATGGTGTATATAGAATGACTATGTTTCATTAGTTGTTGTTTGTTTTCGTTGCTGTAAATGATAAATTAATAATGTATATAGAATGACTATGTTTCATCAGTTGTTGTTTGTTTTTCCTTACGGTAGATGATAAATTAATGATGTATATAGAATGACTATGTTTTATTAGTTGTTGTTTGTTTTTCCTTACTGTAGATGATAAATTAATGATGTATATAGAATGACTATGTTTCATTAGTTGTTGTTTGTTTTCGTTGCTGTAGATGATAAATTAATGATGTATATAGAATGACCATGTTTCATTAGTTGTTGTTTGTTTTTCCTTACTGTAGATGATAAATTAATGATGTATATAGAATGACCATGTTTCATTAGTTGTTGTTTGGTTTTCGTTGCTGTAGACGATAAATTAATAATGTATATAGAATGACTATGTTTCATTAATTGTTGTTTGTTTTTCCTTACTGTAGATGATAAATTCAACGACTGTGTTAACATGGAACTGGATGGTATAGATGATAGCCACAAATCCCCATCTTTTCTACTGGAACAATCTCGTCAGCCCCCTGACGGACACGAGTTTCCTCCACGATACAGTGAACCTCGTCATTCACCGACTGTAAGGTCTCCAAGTCTTGGTGGGGATTCAGGAGTGTTTCTCGACGATCAGTCTGGGGATTCGTCACAAGGATCTGATCCAGTTTACCTAGGTGATTCCATCCAGTCTAGCAAGAACAACTGGATCACTACTCCTGAACTTGTATCTCAATATAAAACAGAAAAGACAACAAACAGTAATAATATGAAACAAGAAGACTATCCAGTCCAGTACTTGACAAGTTACCCCTCACAGACTGATCCTCTCCAGTCTACATCCATTCCTTCTGAGCCTTTGCTCAATCCCAAAACCTTTCAGTCCACAGAATCAAGCAAGTTTTCTCTTTCAGAAGAAAAATCGTGCAACAGAACTCCAAAGAAGTTAGTAGAAATTTCTTCTAATGGAGAAGTAAAATCTAAAGTTCGCACCACCAGTGAATCGCTACAAGACAAATCAGTTGATTTAAACAAAAAGCAAAATTTGACAGACCAAACGGGTTGGCCACTTTTGTTTGGCAAGAAAGACGTAGGAACGAAACAGAAAAGAGAAGAAAACGTAAACCTTAAAAATAGTATCTACAAAAGGCTATTCAACCAGAATCCGATTAGCGTGAAAGATCGTATTGCAATGTTTTCCCGAACTGAAGCAGATGCGAGAGGTGAATTTTCCGATGTCGCACAGAAAACACTCCATTCTCGTGAGGAGCCAGAATATCGGCAACTTCACGTTTCCCATTCTTCATCCACGAAGAACACTAGTGTAGAAAATCAAAAGAAAAGACCAAGCGGAAAACATAATGGTGCTAATATCGTTTCTCCCAGTCCGAATGAAGAGTTTGTAAAAAAGAACTCAAGTCCCCACCACAAGGTGGCGCATCTGCAAAGTTCCCATAATTCAGTATTAGATTCAACCACTAATAAGCCAGTTTTTCATTCAAAAACTTGCAAATCAAACATCTCAAACCTGAACGAGAGCAAGTTTTCCAGTGGAATGGATACAGACCTTCAATCACCCAGCTACCTTCGTCACTTAGGGGGGAGGAGTTCGAGCTGCAGTGGAATTAGCATGACAACTTCCCGAAGCCAAGAGGACTTGTTAAACCGGCCTAGTAATTGGAATTTGCTTTCTTTGCTACAAAAAACGCCTAAAACCAACACTTCTAAATTCAAAGGACTAGTCATTCCTGAGCGACCTGTCAGTTCTAATGCTGCAGTGAACTCTTTGCCCACAATAGCCAGCAAAACTGCTAACTTAACTTCAAAACCAGAACCAGTAAAAGCATCTATTCATCAGCAATTGAGAAAGGAAAACATCCACCCATCAGGTAAAGCAAAGTCATTGCCAAGAGGTTTAAGTTTGGACTCAGAGTATTCAAATAAGACACAGGATGCTATAGATGAAACAAACAAGCAATCATTATTGTCAGACCCACCATGGAAAAACTACAACCCTAGTCTCCCCAAATACTCCCCAGCTTTTAAAAGAAGATCTTTTCAGTTACCCCGATCAAATGTGACATCTTCTGTTTCACCAACTCCACCTTCTTCATTGACTTCTCCTCTGTCACCTCCTCCTACCTCGCCTTCTAGCATAAGTAGCTCAAACACTTCTTCGTCAGTTGGTATTACTTCTCCTCCAACTGTTAAACAACAAAGCGTTTTCCAATTTTCACTGTCTCACAGCAAGCCAGTAACTCCAGTTCTTCCAGAGAAGCCGATCATGCCAACTGCTCCAGTGTTATCAGATAACGAAGGAAAATATTATGAACAATCAACAGGAGCTAATGCATCTCTGAATGGTGAAATAAGAAAAACTACCAACTCTTCATTTTCAAAACAAACCAGGAATTCTCCTTTTGCTAAGACAACATCATCTGTAGAAAACAAGTTGTCTGAACAAAATAACAGTTCCAAAAACTTGGATCAGATAGCTACTAGAAGCAGTTCCACATCTTGGGACAGAAAATATCAGCAAAATGGTTCATGTTCATCTGCAGGTAGCAACTCTTCTAACTCCTCAGAATCCAAACGGAACAACAACTTGCGAGATCAAACAGAGACTGATGGCTCTGGCAGCACTACATTATCTCGAACAAGTTTTAATACGCCAAGAAATAACTGTAAATTCGATTCTGAAGAAATACCGAATAAATTTATGCCTTCAAATTCGGAAGTTCAGGGAAAGTTTGTGGCTAAACCAGTGTGTATTGATTTTGATGAGTCTGGAGCTTCACGGCTAGGACGACTTTCAGGACAAAAAACCAACAATGAAAGTCCTCTTCCTAACTACAAGAATCCTCCTTCACTTCCGCCAGCTGTCGTCCATAGACAGTTATTGGTAGGAGCTGAGGACAACAATAATAGTATCCAGCACAACAGTAACCAAAAATGGTCAAACCATTCTTTCCATAGCCGCTTTTCTTCTGACAATCTTGAAAGTGACGACGACTCTTTCTCGACTCTGAGTCAGAGGACAGAAGATTCAAGACATACAGCCGATGACTCATTGTCTGATACGACTACAGATTCTCTAGACCATCCTGTAGATGCAGAATTCAAACCACGCCGTCTTAGCCAGCAAAAGACTGTATTACGTATGCGTCAAGAAAGCCCATCTGATGGTACCAAGAACTTCAGAGCTCTCGCTGAGCGATGGGAGCAAAAGTCATTTGATGGCAATCAAGAACTTTCTTCACCTCCAATCCTTCTTTCTACACACACTCCAGTCGCGAAAAGGGATTCGCAATGTAACTTATCTCAGAATTTTACTGTAAAACTCCCTCCCTCTCTCATGCCGAAAGTAACAGATAGGCAGCCATGTTCGAGAAGAAACAGTGTTTCAAGCCAGATTTTCAACAACGGTTCAATGAGTGAAGTTAAGATGAGAGAAAATCGACCATCAGGTCCAAGACCAACATCTTTAATAGAGGAAGGGGAAAAGAAAAAATTAGATAACCTGTCACATAAAAACTTTCCATCTAACTCTGTTTTCACAAGGAAAGGAGAAACAGCGGAAATTTTTAGTCGCGGTGGAAAGTTAAAGGCCTCCAAAGAGCTCTTCAGTAGAAGTCGCGAGTCCTTGGATCTGTTGTGTACCAAAAACAGGTCGTATATGTCGTCTTCTACGAGGTCCATGAGTGTAAGCGATATTCGTAAAAATTTCGAAAACAAAGCAACTAATAAAGAAACAGCCCTGTCGCCAAAGTTTAAGTTTGTTGACCAAAATTCTTTCGACAGCCGCTCTAGCTTAGATATTCGGTCTGTGGGTCTCGGAATGTCTAATGGCAATCCTGATTTGATTTTCCATCATCGTGGCCATGAAGTCTCCAATGATTCGAACTCAACTTTCAAATCCAAAAGTCACTGCCTCTCTGATAATCACGCCAGCTCAATCTATCATCTTGATAAGTTCATCAAGAGAACAAACTCATCAGACAGTAATCAAACATCTAATCTCAACAACACAAACGTCAAATATAGTAACTGTCGAATTTTTGGTAAAGCCCAGTCAAGTAGCCCTCGAACTAATGAAGATCACCATACTTTCAGTTTACAATCTGACGGTCGTTCCACCAGTCGTGATAAAAACGTCGATCCATATTCCAAATCCAGTTATGGAATAACAGGAGCTCCAACAAGATGTCACAATCGATGGTCACGTGATGAGGAGAAATCTATTACGACAGCGAAATCTGTCAATGAACGGCCATCCAACAATACGAATTTCTCTTTGACATCTCAACCTGATTCGGAACTGAATGACCAAAATTCCAACCCAACTTTAAAGAAAAGCAACAGGAACTCTATTTCAACTTCAAACCAAGACAGTGGAAATGTGTTAAACTTAGGAACTGAACACAAGCGGTTCTCCTCGATCGATTCGTCTGGAAGTGAGTCGGGGGAAAACATTCCTTCACAGTACCAATCAAGTACATCTTTAACCTCTAATTCAGTGGATCAGTATGGATCGAACACATCTTTAACCTCTTTGTCTGACGCTACCTCTTCCCAAGAACACCAAAAGCTGCTTGAAGAGGCCATCCAAATCCTTAAAGATGATGCTACAAAAGGCAAACAAGAGGTAGATGTTGTGACTATTCAACGAGAACAGCACGCTGGAAGTATTGGAATAACCCTTGCTGGAGGGGCTGACTATGAAGTTAAAGAAATAACGGTAAATATATGTATTATTTAATTGTTTGGAGTAACTGATTATATAAAATCATAGTAGAAGAATGAGAGAATAATTTGGTAGGTGGCACTTGAGTAGCTTTATTGTTTAATATCAGTTTTTTATATATATCAACTTCGTCATTAACTACTAAGAGAACTGTGTCTTGATTTTATGGCAGATTTGTTTTTAATATTATTTACGAACATTGTTACAGAACACTACTTATTAGTTAAACCATCATCAAGAAGATTTAAACTACCATGTCTATATTACATTATTATTGGATTAAAACTAACATGTCTATATTACATTATTATTGGATTTAACTACCATGTCTATATTACATTATTATTGGATTAAACTAACATGTCTATATTACATTATTATTGGATTAAAACTAACATGTCTATATTACATTATTATTGGATTTAAACTAACATGTCTATACTACATTGTTATTAGATTTAAACTAACATGTCTATATTACATTATTATTGGATTTAAACTAACATGTCTATATTACATTATTATTGGATTAAAACTAACATGTCTGTATTACATTATTATTGGATTTAAACTAACATGTCTTTATTACATTATTATTGAATAAATATTTAAATCGTTTCAATGCGTGATAGAAGAAAGCGAAAAAATTACATAAAGTGAAGTGAAACAACTTCAAACAAAATTCATTTATCTAAATTGAGACTAAAATACAATAGCGTTTTGTTGATTGTTTAACTTCGGCTTCTTTGAAGAATTAGAAGAGTCTCCTTCACCGGTTTCAGTTTTACTAATTACTTTGAACATATTGGGATCCAAGTAATCGTTAAACTTGAAAACGAGACTACGCTACCTCTTGAAGAAGCCGAAGTTAAAAAAATCAACAAAACGCTACTGCACTTTTTGTCTCAGTTTAGATAAATAAATTTTATTGAAACTGGTTCTTTCGCATCACCTTGATTCATATTAATGTGTATGAAAAGCTATGTTTTTTATATTATGTGTGTATTTTTTCTCTTCTATGCGTATTTATCGGTATTGAAGGGTAAATATTATGGTTTGAAATATCACCCTGTTGTTTCATTTGTATAAACGTTGCTATTGTATCGCCATCTGTTGGCAGGATGTGGAATTTCGTTCCCATCGATATTTCTAGAGATATATAACACAATTAGAAACAAATCAATACTCAGACATTCATTTCTGAACCAAATATACAACGTTCTTCTGTAAAATGATTTAAACTAACACGTGCCTTTTAGTGCTACTTTACTAAATACCATTCATTCATTCACAGGTCCATAAGATTATAGCAGGCAGCTTAGCAGACAGAAATGGACATGTCAGAAAAGGAGATCGGGTCTTGTCTATTAATGGTTGTAGTCTGAAAGGTTTGACACACCAGGAGGCATTAGATATTTTGAAAACTCCGCGGAATAAAGTTGTCTTAGTCCTGGCAAGAACACGCACCAAATTTTCGGAACCCAAAAAGCCCCATGTAACTCCTCACTTAACAAATGGTTATCATATCGCTCCGGAAGAGAGAAAACAAGAAAATTCAAAGGTTCAGACAGGTAAGGAAACATTAAATTTTAAACAATAACTACAGATGTGAATGTATTAGTGTGTAACTAATTGTATAGCTTTGGCATGGCCTGGTGTTAGGACATTCGCTAGCAATCTGAGGGTCGGGGTTCGAATCCCGTCCCCTAACATGTTCGTCTTTTTTAGCCGTGGAGGCGTTATAATGTGACGTTCAATCCCACTATTCGTTGGTAAAAGAGTAGCCCAAGAGTTGGAGGTGGGTGGTGTTGACTAGCTGTCTTCCCTCTAGTCTATGACGGCTAACTTAGGGATGACTAGTGCAGATAGCCCTGAAAGTAGCTTTGCGTGAAATACAAAACAAACCAATAATTGTATTCTTGTTACCAGAACCATTAGTTCATGTGAAAGGTGTTACAGTCATTTTCATAGAGCCTGTATGTTCCAAGAGAAGTGTTAACACACTGATACGACTTTTTTTCGTTTGAAATTTTGTCGGAATCATATTGATATAAAAAAGCGAATATTCCTATTGCATTTCTTTCTTTCATAAGAAAACAATTTTACATTAATGTCCTATAAAATGTAAGAATATTATTGTTTTAAATAACTGACATAGCTACTAATACAGAATCAAATAACGAAAAAAACAACTAACTTTGTCTGGGACAATTTCACCAGGTATACACAGACGTTTTATAATTTTTGAATATTAGAGCTTTGGATAAGCCCCCAGTGGCACAGCGGTATGTCTGCGGAATTACAACGCTAGAAACCGGGTTTCGATACCCGTGGTGGGC
>NW_013672529.1:38949-43576 GCF_000517525.1 Limulus polyphemus
GTTAACTTCAACAATACGTCTCTCTCTGACTGCAGTTCAATTACTCATTACCTACACACACATTATTGTCACCCTCTTTTATATACCAGACTACCCTATATCTAGTAATCTCTCGACAGTTCCCGAAGGTTCGAGAGAACGAGTCACGTGACCTCGCTGACGCAACAATATGATATAATTACTGTTATTACGTAATACAACAATTGTAGTTCAAAACACTGGTTATGTTTAAACACATCCTAATTCTAGAGCTGTTCACTTTAAAAATATAATCAAACTTGTTTTGTTGCCTCTGTAGCAAAACCGCCCACGTCTCTAAAAGGACAAGTCATCACTGTTGAATTGCAGAAAGATAAAACAGGAGTAGGCTTTAGCTTAGATGGAGGAAAAGACTCACCTGTAGGAGACCGTCCTCTAACGATCAAAAAACTATTTAAAGGTAACTGTATAATTACTCACCAACTTTACACATCCACATCTGAGTCCAGTTGAAAAGTATTTAGTTTACATTCTTTTTGATACCTTATAAACATTAACAAACGCAAATACTGTAAAAAAAGATCTATCAAAATCAGCAAACATCAGACGAAGAAGTTAAAACATCTTTAATATAATTCTTTTTGATTGATTTTCCTCTCTAATAATGTTATGTTTGCTTTCTCATGAATACTTTCTATAGTTCAGTTTTTGTTATTTTTTAAACCGGTGAACGTGTTTAAATGTGAAGTCCTCTTTTTGTTTTTACCCTCAACTTTACATAATTTCTACGCGAAAAAAGGCTGTAAATAAAAATAACTGATGCGTTAAATAAAACATATTTACAGTGCCACAAACTATTTCTTATTACGTTTATTTATTATTATTATCTTACTTTCGGATTGCACTATTTTTTAGGTTTTGTGCTGTTTTTATGGAAGTTTTGGTAACATTAAAATATTTTTATTTATATTATTACACTCTTAAAATATCAAATTGCACGCATATGAATATTCTTAGTTTTTACTAATGCTAGTTATAGAACTGGGAGAAATTATTTTCTTTCTTTTTTTCATTTAATTAATAAGGTGGCGATGCTGAGAGAGTAGGCCTGTTGAAAGCTGGTGACGAGATTGTCTCCATGAACAACCAGCCAGTAAACAACATGACTAGGACTGAAGCCTGGAATTTCATGAAAAAGTTGCCAGAAGGACAAGTTTCTATAACTGTAAAACAGTGTAGTTGAAGAAATAACAGTATAATTAAAAAGGCTATGAGACGAACAGTTTTCTATAAGTGTAGATCAGTGTTGATGACGTTATCAGGTGCACGCTTCCCTACTTATATTGTTAAAGCAGTCGAGTTGCATAACTGTGATACACAAACTTAGAATGACTTTTTTGTTTCTTTTATTTTACGTGTGAATCAACTATGTTGCATTGTTGACTATATACAGAGAAAGTCGGAAAAGCCAACTTTTTGTAATGGGTGGTAAACTAATCCCTCAATTCTGTGGTGTGGCTATAAATCTTCAAATCTCGTGTGACCTTACAGTTTTGACCATTCTAGAGATAACAGAAATTATGCGAACAACATTTTCTTTGGTTGTTATAAAGCCAAGAAATTAATACATGTTTTAGAAGCACTGTTATGGACGGTAACTATACTGATGGGAGTGTAAAAGTGTTTCTTAGTTATGTGATTGTATTTTCTTAACACTTTACAAATGAAAAATATGGAAGGCGTGTTTGTACTTCTGCGTGAAAAAAAAAGTTATTACCGTGATAGGCTATGTAAACAGTACGCATGCGTGAATGGCTTTTTGTTGAAAGATGGTGGCTTATAAGGCCATAGGAAAAAACTTACTATTTATAAATAGGCTTTATTGTTATAATAATGTGGTTTAGTTTTGAAGGTCTTCATGGTATAATAAACATAAAGTGGTACCATGTTGGATATGATTGTACAGGAAAGGTCTAAGGCCTCAGTAAGTATTTTGTGCCATTAACAATATGTTACTGATTTAATGAACCCAAGTTTTAAGGGTTACGTGTTTTATACCACTACTGGATTTGTAGGTTCTAAACTCTACGAATGAAATGTTAAAATTTGTGTTCTGTAGTACTGTATTACGATATTGTATTTACGATATTTTAAAAATCTCATTAATTAAATACTTAGTTCGTTATATTTAAGTGAGGCATAATTAAACCTGGATAACTGCTAAGCAGTAATAAAACAAAAGCGTTGGTGCTTGTTAATTGTATATGTATGTATAATAAGAACTGTTAGGCCTCATCCCAAAAATGTTAATACAAGCTACTAACTTATGGACGTTATTTGCCAGAAAAGAAACATTAACTTATTTCAAAACATTGAGATCTTTTTGTACGGTAGGAAAAAAAAATTGACGTAATAATATAAGTTGTGTAACAGAAATATAAATTTTAATGGAATAAAATAAAAAGTTATTAAAATTTCATGATAAAGAGGAAAAATATCGTCATGCTAAAAAAGTAAAAATGAGATCCAGGCTTTTTTTGCATTAAATTTGAAAGTAAATTATTTTTACATATTTTGATGTTTGTTGTAGTTATATAAAAATGTATGATGTCCGAAATTGTTTCAGTTGTATACGTTTTAATTGTATTACATTCGTACACTCAAAGTTACAACTTCTAAAATATAATTTCAAAGTATGTTAAGAAACTGCTGAATTAGTTAGTGACTTTAAAACTCGAGATATTTGTGTTGATGCGGTTTGATATAACATTTCTAAAACTGTCCATAGATGTCGCTGTTCTCACATTTTTAACTCTACGTTCTACTAAGCGACAAGTGATGTTTATACACGCTGATTCATGAAGTTATCTTTATTTTGTTTTGTCGTAGTAGCTTTTCGTTTACTTTATATATCAAATAAAGAACCAAGAAACCTGCAGTTTTAAGGGATTTTTATGTTATTTTTTCGGTTATTTTGAGCGAATATTTTATTTTTGGCCTCATTTTCAACTGCTTTTTAGAAGGGCATGGTGCTGTGATATATATATATGTGTGTGTGCGTGTGTTTCAAAACACAGAAATGTGTGTAAAACTAACGAGTAATATTGATTTCGACGTAAAGGGTGATGTTAGTAAGACTAGTATCGATATAAAAAGTATAAACAAAAGCACATAAGACGCTCGTCTTATGGATTATGTATATACAGTTTCATCATTAATAACACACAGTACATGTAATAGTTCTTTAAGTGTTCACCGGTGTTTGCCATTGGTGGTGGAAGGGTAGCTCAGATACCAACACTCAGCTATTTCACTTGATTTAAAAGTGCACGTCAGTAAATTTCAGTTGAAGTATCCAGTTAATGACTTTCTTTGTACTTCGTGTTGGCCTGTTTATATGTTTTATATTTTTCAGATCTTGAAATGTAAATTTGTAATTGGTTTAAACATAGAAGCCTCCTTGCTGGGGCTTAATGTTTACGCCGAAGCCATGGAAGTTAAATAAATTCATTTCTATGCAGAAAAATTGCAAGAATCAGTCATTTTAAAATACATGTTACCATATACACATATATATTAGATGCTTTCTCTTACCAGTCTTTACATATTTGATTCCTCAGTTTTTCATGTCTGTTCATTTAGTGTTACTTTCTATCTTCATTCATCTATTGTAAGAAGATAAAAAATAAGTAAAATTACCTCAACAGAGAGAGAATAATTACTGAATTATCCTTCCACGAGTGAGTAATATTTACTAAATAATTACACGTGTTCCTCACTAAATACCCCAGTCTAATTTATTCAGTGATTTTTTTTATCATTTTGAAGAGCTACATTACAAATAAAAGTTATTGGAACACCTAAGTAAGCCAAGTTTGATAATGTAAATCTTTCATTCACCTATATCGTAAAATCGAACAAATCGTGTATTAAAAGGACAGCATACCTAGCCTTGTATCTCCGCGAGGTTTTCAGTCATTTGCGGGAAGAGGGAGGATGTTATCCAGGTCAAGGCGATTTCTGGAAGTTGCAGGAGACTTGAGCTGTCTACGTTAGACCATTCCAATTCATAATATTTCACTTCGGTGTGGAGCGTGGATAATAAGAAAAGTCTAAACAAAGTTTTGCTTAAAACAAGATTGTTTGTAAAGCCCTGAGGTGTCCTCGACTGCTCTTTTGAAAGAGTTGTTTCCATGGCATCTTTAGTGTCTGACATTATGTCAATATTCCCATATGGTTCGCCACCGCCATCTACATTGCATTTTTATCTACAAATGGGGTTGAATCTGGTTCCAGATTCCCAATAACGAAAGATATGTCTGTTATCTCTAGATAACAGACATATCTTTATCCTGCAGCCAGATAACAGACATATCTTTATCCTGCAGCCTATATTTATCCTGCAGCCAGATAACAGACATATCTTTATCCTGCAGCCAGATAACAGACATATCTTTATCCTGCAGCCAGATAACAGACATATCTTTATCCTGCAGCTTTGTCTGTTATCTGGCTGCAGGATAAAGATATGTCTGTTATCTAGCTGCAGGATAAAGCACAATTCACCTGTAAAAACCAATAACTAAAGATATGTCTATTATCTGGCTGCAGGATAAAGATATGTCTGTTATCTAGCTGCAGGATAAAG
>NW_013672530.1:0-5992 GCF_000517525.1 Limulus polyphemus
AGACAAGTAAAGTAACTATGTTATTGACAAGTAAAGTAACTAGGTTATACACAAGTAAAGTAACTAGGTTATATACAAGTAAAGTAACTAAGTTATTGACAAGTAAAGTAACTAGGTTATACACAAGTAAAGTAACTAGGTTATATACAAGTAAAGTAACTAAGTTATTGACAAGTAAAGTAACTAGGTTATACACAAGTAAAGTAACTAGGTTATATACAAGTAAAGTAACTAGGTTATAAACAAGTAAAGTAACTAGGTTATATACAAGTAAAGTAACTAGGTTATATACAAGTAAAGTAACTAGGTTATACACAAGTAAAGTAACTAGGTTATAGACAAGTAAAGTAACTAGGTTATACACAAGTAAAGTAACTTGGTTATAGACAAGTAAAGTAACTACGTTTGTTAAGTAATTACTATTATCTGCACTTGTTACCGAGAGCCGGCTGTTAGGATTTATTTAATAACTACTGTTATCTACTTTTGTTACCGAGAACCCGCTATTATAATTTATTTAATAATTATTGTTACCGAGAACCCGCTATTATAATTTATTTAATAATTATTGTTACCGAGAACCCGCCATTATGATTTATTTAATAATTATTGTTACCGAGAACCCCGCTATTATAATTTATTTAATAATTATTGTTACCGAGAACCCGCTATTATAATTTATTTAATAATTATTGTTACCGAGAACCCGCTATTATAATTTGTTTGATAGTCACTGTTATCTACGCTTGTTACCAAGAGCCGGTTGTTAGGATTTATTTAATAATTACCATACGCTACACTTACCATCCAAATCCAATCCTTTGGATCAGCAGCAACGCCACCTACAATCCTTTTGTCGTAGTTTCTTCCACAAACTGTTGAGAAGGTATTATATAACCACTTGCTCATAAATTTCATTATATCTTAAGTTGTTTTATTTCTCCTAATTATACCACCCTATCAGACACAACTGGAATAAATTAGTTGATCATATATTTAATTAACAAAGAGATTTTCAACAACAAATCAATATACTGGTATAAACATGACATGTTTGTTTTATTAGCGCAAAAGTAATTATAAATATATCATTCATACTTAAAGTGTTTCGTGAATTTCACATTAGGCTTAACAGTTGATATCCGCGCTAGCTCTCTCTACTTTAGAACTGTTAGACTAGAGAGAAAGCAGCTATTGAACAGCACCCACCGCCAACTACTGGGTTTTTCTAATTGTATTCTGGAATTTGACAGTCAAATTCTTATAAGGCACCTACGACTCCAAAGTTTATAGAGCGATTTTACGGTAATGGGTCTCGAGCCATGAACCTTCTGTCCTACAGCTCGGCACACTAACCATGCCTTAAGAGATCATGTGTATGAAAATTGCTTTTATTTTGTATTTATTGTTTGTAAAACACCGCGTTTCGTCCTAAATAAACTAAATCTTGAACTTTAAGTTTGTATAACACCGCGTTTCGTCCTAAATAAGCCAAATCTTGAACTTTAAGTTTGTATAACACCGCGTTGCGTCCTAAATAAGCCAAAGCTTGAACTTCGTCCTCACTAATGACATTACTTTTACTGTACCACATTATTTTAATACTGTTGTACCGTAAAATAAAAATGTGGATCGTGGCCTAAAGGTCTGTCGTGCTATGGATTCGAGGGTTCATATTTTAAATCCAGTTACCGTAAAAACAACATTGCACTCCACACTGGTACCGTGGGTCCGTCATCCGATCAAAGAATGGGGGGGGGTGCTTTTGTTGCCTTCTCTCTAGTCTGTAAGTTGAAGTTTAGGGTCTAATAGAGAAGATAACTTCTGTACACATTTTAGCGAAAATACGAAACAAACAAAACTCTGTAAAAAGAAATATATATATTATGTATCGGTTTCCCAGCTAAAGGACCGGTTTCTCTCTGGTTTTAATTTTAACAGCAACTCATTTTCTATACGTTAATACTAGAGTTATATTGCTTTGTTAATCACATATTTTACAATCATTACCCTCAGAAATTGAGCTGGTTGAAGGAGGCGTTATGACAGGTCGAGGGGATGGTGTGGGCTGTGGGACTGGCTGAGGGCCCGAATATCCATAGTCATTAGGACAGCAGACTCCTACGTACGTGTTTTGGATGAAGCACATGTACTCTAGAAAAGCGCTAAAACTTCTCACGATTTCCGGTAGAAGGCACTGCTGGAGATAAGTACAACCGCCTCGCTGTCCCCCTGGAGTGAGGCAAGATTGAAAACGCTCACCAGCCCTTGCTTGGGGATTGTGCAAGGCTGATTTCTTATTTTGCACAGGCAAATCATCAACAATATCCAACAACTGATTTTCGATGTTCTTCAAGGACCCCTCAAGGTCACCAGAATTTACCTGAGCCGGAAGTGGTGATTCGTTGTTTGCCTTTTTCGCTTGTCCTGGCGGCAAACCTTTAAAAATAAAAATAGTAGAACGTTATTGTTGTTTGTGCTCTATTCAAAGCTATTATTACTGACATGACAAAACTGTTGTAATAATAAAAATAGTAGAACGTTATTGTTGTTTGTGCTCTATTCAAAGCTATTATTACTGACATGATAAAACTGTTGTAATAATAAAAATAGTAGAACGTTATTGTTGTTTGTGCTCTATTCAAAGCTATTATTACTGACATGACAAAACTGTTGTAATAATAAAAATAGTAGAACGTTATTGTTGTTTGTGCTCTATTCAAAGCTATTACTGCTGGCATGAGAAAACTATTGCTATGTTTATCATAAATAATTTATCTTTCACACATTTATTAAATAACCAAGTGTTGTTTTTATCTCCCATTCTGGTTTTAATGTACAACGAAAGCTCCAGCGTTGGTTCCAAAGACTTGTTAAAAAGAAACAATAAAACTCTGAATTATGTATTTGATATTCTTTCGTGTCAAGAAAAATCAAATAGACAGTGTGATAAATTCCCGAGAAAAATGTGTCGATTCAGTGAAATAGGTTTAGATAAATGATTGGTTAACTCCTCATTTTATTCCTCAACCAAGAGCTTTTGCTATTCTGGATGTGTAAAATCTAATCTATGAGTTTGGCCAACAGATCGTCTGACGGTTAAATGTTTGGCGTAACATAATCTGACGCTCTCTTGTTAGAGCAATATGTACCGTAATACTCTGGTTTCTAAGCCTAATTAAAAAAATCAAAACTGTCTTGTTTAACTAGGCTTTGGATAAACGTGTACTTTGGAGATACCCCCCAAAAAATATTGATCTGATTTCAACATTACTTTTGTTAGTTACCTTTTGGAGACAATTCGAAACGAAAGATTTAAAGCGATTTCAATATAATTAATTCTTTTAGCCGCATTTTTGACATAATTCAACAGGTTGGCTTCATTTTTGAATGTGATGAAAAAGTTTTGGTTTGATCTTAATATGCGTTATAAACTACATTTTGGAAATAATTCCGAAATCTCTGTCAATTTTTTTACGTATCTATTAACTGATTTATGTTTGTTAAAACGATTACTACTCTTTATATTTAATGTTATATTGTACATTGGAGAAACTTATGACCTAAAGTGAAATCTAGCTTTAACTGCTGTAGAGCTTATGCTACAAATGAACTTATACAATATCCAGAATCTGATTCCAACTTATACAATATCCAGAATCTGATTCCAACTTATTCAATATCCAGAATCCGATTCCAACTTATACAATATCCAGAATCTGATTCCAACTTATACAATATCCAGAATCCGATTCCAACTTATACAATATCCAGAATCCGATTCCAACTTATACAATTTCCAGAATCCAGTTCCAACTTATACAATATCCAGAATCTGATTCCAACTTATACAATATCCAGAATCCGATTCCAACTTATACAATATCCAGAATCCAGTTCCAACTTATACAATATCCAGAATCCGATTCCAACTTATACAATATCCAGAATCCAGTTCCAACTTATACAATATCCAGAATCCGATTCCAACTTATACAATATCCAGAATCCAGTTCCAACTTATACAATATCCAGAATCTGATTCCTCAAACGGAAATATTCCAATCCCATTCAACGCCTAGTTTATATTATACCAACACGGAATTATTACCGTGTAGTGCACAGATGCTTGAACTTCTGAATATAATTATTATACTTTTCTTGTTGTTGTCAAAATCATTTCCTGGATATATAGACGGTCATTACTGAAACACGTAATAAAAGTCACATTTTTCATTAATGATTTCTCTAGGATAAACTGACCTACACTAGTCGCTCTTATTGGTTAATATATGTTACCATAGAAACAATATTACCTTTCTTTCTGGCTCCTTCAACGTCCTGTACACAAGAAACTGTAAGACAGAGAATCACGAAGGTGTTTAATGTGACCATCTTGACACACTTGTGGAGTAAAGAATCTCTGGTCTGTATGGTCTTTTGAAATTTGTTTTTAAGCTCTGAGATGAGTTCTAGCCACACACCAACTAACCTTGACTGACCTTGGGTCAGACTAATAATTGATGGAAAAACTAAGTTGACATGCAAAACATGACTGGGCATGCGCAGTAAAGTAAACCTAGAGAACTTTGTGGATTCCTTTGTAAGTGAAGGTGGTTTTAAATAGTTAATATATTTGTTGTACCTTCTTCTGTATTTGAGTTTACTATAAGAAAAGTTTAATATATAAATAGTCTTCGAATATTGTGAAATTACTGTGGGGAAACAAGTCAAGGTAACTTAGAAACTAAAAATATACACAGATAGAATCAGGACTTGGTTATTATCTTGTAAAGTTCACCTGGTTGCCACTTACAAAAACTAAGGAAGTCTATTCTTAGCTTCAGCAACGTTATTATTTGTAAACATCAGATTTTGATAGTGGATTTTTTTACTGCATTAAAACACAGTTTGTTTGTTTATAATTAAACACAAAGCTACAAAATGGGCTATCTGTGCTCTGGCCACCACGGGTATCGAAACCCGGTTTCTAGCGTTGTAAGTTCCGCAGACATACCGCTGTGCCCCTGGGGGGCTAAAACACAGTTAACACCCTACTAAGTATTTCCTACCATATTGCTATTTTCTCAAGTAAATAAATAGTTGGTTGTTTTGTTTTTTTTCAAAAGTTTGGTTAACGTTACATCGTTATATTTTCAGGCTTACTATAAAAATGTGAAGATAAAATTATAGGTATTACATATTATGGATTTAGGTTTTTTGTTTATTAATTTATGACACTATATTTCTATTGAGTTTGTCGTATAAAGTTGCCTACATTAGTTTTTTATTTTCAAATTTTATTTATGTAGTTAGGTCACTTTTAACGAGAAGTTATTATTAATTAAATGTAAAAACCTTCCCATTAACAGCCGAAAGTTTAACAGACGAAACGAAACACCTATGATACAGCGCTAAAAAAAAATGTGATGGAAAAAAAATGTCTTCCATTATCAGTGTCAGTAATGCCGTGTCACGAGAAAAGTCCTATTTTTTCCCAAAACAGTTAATTAAAGGATTTTTTTTCTTCCTTTTGTGGCTATAAAGGAGGGGTGTTTCGGTCGGTTCTTCTTTCTCTGGTTGGACTCACAACGCTAAAATCAGGAGTTCAGTTCTTCGCAGTGGATAACGCATACAACTCATTACGTAGTTTTGCGTTAAAAAAATCCAACAACAGCAACTTCCTTGGTTGTAAACAATAAACATTTCTCTCTTGTTTTTGGTTGTAAACAATAAATATTTCTCTCTTGTTTTTGGTTGTAAACAATAAATATTTCTTTCTTGTTTTTGGTTGTAAACAATAAATATTTCTCTCTTGTTTTTGGTTGTAAACAATAAACATTTCTTTCTTGTTTTTGGTTGTAAACAATAAATATTTCTCTCTTGTTTTTGGTTGTAAACAATAAACATTTCCCTCTTGTTTTTGGTTGTAAACAATAAATATTTCTTTTTTGTTTTTGGTTGTAAACAATAAACATTTCTTTCTTGTTTT
>NW_013672530.1:6797-12590 GCF_000517525.1 Limulus polyphemus
TGACAAGGTGTTGCTGACTGTGGATGGTAGGGTGTTGTTGACTGTGGATGGTGAGTGATAAGGTGTTGTTGACTGTGGATGGTGAGTGATAAGGTGTTGTTGACTATGGATGGTGGGTGATAAGATGTTGTTGACTGTGGATGGTAGGGTGTTGTTGATTGTGGATGGTGGGTGACAAGGTGTTGTTGACTGTGGATGGTGGGTGGTAGGGTGTTTTTGACGTACTGCCTTCCGTCTGGTCAGTTGTTCCAAATTAGGAGCAGCGGTAGATATACTTAGTAGCTTTGTCATAGCTAAAAAAATACTTTATTTTTCTGGTTGTAAATAACAGAAATTTTTGTCCTGTTTATAAAGGATGAGCACTTCTTTCTTATCTAAAAGATTGAGGCTCAGCGGAATAGTGGATCTGAGGGACTTTCTACCAGTGGGTGTTTGTAAAAATTACGTTCAGATCCCACTATATGACCTTACAAGAATGGCCCAATAGTTGACGGTGACTAGTGTTGACTAGCTGGTAGTGTATCAGCGCAGATCGCCTTCGGTAGCCGAGCGTGAATAACAACAAACCAGTTTTTATTTTTCTGGTTGTTTGGACAAATCTTAACACCCCTGAAATATATAGCATGAATTATATCCTTGAAGTATATTCCATGATTTACTAAATCTCTTTGGTTGTAAGACTTGTTTGATTTCGTCAATATTTTTAATTGTAAGTTTTAGTTCCAAAAACCCGGAAATTACATGTTTTACTGTGAATCTTACACGGTCTGAAAATGCGCCTTTGATATCACACCGTGTGAAAATGAAAATACAAACAACATAAGAAGGCATTTCTCATGATATAAACTGGAAATATATATTTACTTATGAAGTAAATAGCTGAATACTAAATACAATTTCCAGGGAAAAAAACGTGAAATTTAAAAATGTAATGAAACACTCTATAATTCTACCATAACAGCCCCCAGTTTGTCATTTAATTCTTGAACTCGGTGTGTAAAACACTATTTTACATAAAGTAAAAACTTGCTTGTTCAGGCTGGGTAAGTTTCTTAATTAAGTTGGTCTTCCACCAAATGAACAACAATGTATGAAGTTTAATATGAAACCTTAAACATCTTTAGCTTTTCATGTTAAAACTATTTCAGTATTGTTTATATGTCTTTGGTTGTTCATGTTACAACATTTCAGTATTGTTTATATGTCTTTGGTTGTTCATGTTACAACATTTCAATATTGTTTATATGTCTTTCGTTGTTCATGTTACAACCATTTCTGTATTGTTTATATGTCTTTTGTTGTTCATCTTACAACCATTTCTGTATTGTTTATATGTCTTTCGTTGTTCAGCTTACAACTATTTCTGTATTGTTTATATGTCTTTGGTTGTTCATGTTACAACAATTTCAGTATTGGTTATATGTCTTTGGTTGTTCATGTTACAACAATTTCAGTATTGGTTATATGTCTTTGGTTGTTCATGTTACAACCATTTCAATATTGTTTATATGTCTTTGGTTGTTTATGTTACAACCATTTCAGTATTGTTTGTATGTCTTTAGTTGTTCATGTTACAACAATTTCAGTATTGGTTATATGTCTTTAGTTGTTCAGGTTACAACTATTTCTGTTAGCTGAGTTCTTGCACAGATCTTAAAATATAACGTTGATAAACGGAAACATCGGCACATGTAGATATGTAGATCTTGAAAGTCGAGTTGTTCAAAACTTGAAAATAGCGTTCATAACTGGACCAATTGTTGGTTGAGATGTTGCAAAGGAAATATCTGCTGAAGCTTTTCACCAGACACTAATCATAGCAGAACCGTCTGGAAAATGATCTATAGGAAATAGTACAGCTTATAAAATGTGTTAGATCAACGTAGGCTGGTAAGGCAATCACTGATTGGCGTGTCCTTTAGCCATTAATGTGAACCAGCGATTGGCCAGCATTTACTAGGGAACCCGACTTGTGTTAACAACTACACGGATAGCAGGTTTAAAATTATTGTAAATGGTCTGTCAACCTTTCATCTCTATATTTTGGAAGCCACCTTTATTAAAACAAATAAACCTGTCCTTTGCCGCCAAAAAGAATTCCTATACAATCTACACATCCTTCAGTAGGTCTCCGACATTTCCTGATTGGCTTAAGGACATGCCTACGTTGATCTGACTCATTTTATAAGCTGTACTACTTCCTATAGATCATTTTCCAGATGGTTCTGCTATGATTATGTCTTTGGTTGTTCATGTTACAACCATTTCTGTATTATTTACATGTGTTTGGTTGTTCATGTTACAACCATTTCAATATTGTTTAAATGTCTTTGGTTGTTCGTGTTACAACTATTTCAGTATTGTTTATCTTATTACAACTACTTTTAATAATTGCTTTATACCAAAGTAAACATGAGTGTCAGATATAAAAGACTGTTTAGTGTAGGTAGTATTATTAATTAATCTATTTTGTGTTTGTAATTCATTGACGTCGAGGCTATGGAGGTTTCTGGAAGTGATAGACTTACAAATAGCTCGACCAGACGAGCGGAAACAGAGAGTAAAGTAAAGTTATGTAAAAGAGAAGTTCAGTCAGAGAAAAGTTATAAAACTTAAAGTTAACCGTTGTGATAGTGAATACCCTTTATAGTTGATAGTTTAAAGTGAGTTTCACAGTTTAACAGAGATAAGGAGAATAATTTATCTCGTCAAAGGGTGTTCTAAACTAATTGAACCACCTGTGTCGACTTTGACTAAAGGCAGACGATTATTGGAAGTTCAGGATATAACTGCGGTAATTCATGCAACAGCGTAAGCTAGTTATACACGGATACTGTTGTGATAAAAATAGAGAAAAATAGCTCGGTTTGTCAACTGAATTCTAAAGCAAATGAATTGGCCTAAGTGGACTTTTGACAAGAAGATAACTGTATAGCGTTTAAGATACAACTATGATCTCCATACTGTAAATAATTTTTGTACATACGTTTAACTTTTTTCGAATATATATATTATTTTAAAACCAAGTGGAGTGTGTGCTGTTCGTTTATTGTCGAATTTATCGCCAGCAAGTCACAGACACCAACTGCAGAAGAATCCTTAGCCCAACACACCTATTTATTTACATTATTATATATACAACTAAAAAAGTAAGTTTCTGACAACGAATTCAAATTGGAAACTGATTTTTCTGAAACAATAATTGTCACAAAAAATTAATATTTGATAAAAACAGTGAAAGAAATCTAAAACATCTCATTTCTGAAAGTCATAGCTCTAAATAAAAAAAAGTTATAGATCTTGTATTTCCACTCTCAAAATTGTTTCTCTTTGAACAGGCTTAATATAGCCTGTTGCTTTTCACTCTACATTTTAAAGTTATTTTATCTCTGTTACCTCATGTTCCAAAGTTGTTTATGTTTGAAATGGCATAATAGAAATCGTTACTTTTAACTTTGTATTCTAAACTTATTTGTGTGTGAGCAGGATTAGTAGAACATACACACTTGTATATTCCATAGAGTTGCATACCAGCAATTCTATCATAGCCAAAAACTGATATCCAAGTTCATACTAAAACCTTCGTTTTTACCATTTCAAGCACTGGTAGAACCCGTACCGTTTATTCCTTTGGCTTAATATTTTAAACTTATTTCTGTTAGAATAGGCTTAGTTGTTGTTTTTACCCGTTTACTTCATCTTTCCAACATAATTTGCTATGATTCAAAATTAACAGAACTGTAATTAAAACCACAAATTTATTAAAATGTTCCAATTTAAACAAATTTTTTATACATGTAGTTTCATCTGCCCTCAACATTAGTGGTCCTATGCAGAATAACTTATTGCTGTTTGATTGTGGGTATAAAAAGAGACTTTGTACAGTGAATCAAGCTTACATTTATTTGTCAGCATCCCAACAAGAAGTGTTTTCTTTTTAACTATCTGCCACCCTCTATGCCAAGGCTTATCCAAATGTTGCATTTTAAAACTTTCATGATTGAAAATTTTAAAGCTCAACTAACATTAACTAGTCACTTTATGAGATGCCTAAGCATTCAGTATTTAACTATTTGTTATAAAATGTAGATAGGAAGTAGTCACATTTTCTGTTTTCCCCAGCCTTGTATACAACCAATTTGTTGAAACTAACTATTCTATCATCATGAATACTTCTATATGTTAAGTGATTTTTGAACTGTTACAACATGTTCATTTCTATTTATTTATTTTTTTACACCAAATTTTATGTACAATAACACAAATCAATCACTACTTTACCACAGAAAATAAGGCTTACTCAAATCAGCACCAACACAAACATTTACTGAAGTCTTATTTGTATCAGTTTAAAAAATAAGTTCTAGGATCATAACAAAATATGTACAAAAGTATTCTCAAAGTCGTCAGAATCCAACGTTCTCTCTTATCCAATCCATGTAATTTGTTATGCGAGTGTACACACCTGGATAACCTGCCTGGGCACATCGACTCCCGAATGACACAATGCCAACCACAGTCCATCTCTTGTTTCTGTCTCTTACCATAAGCGGACCTCCTGAATCACCCTATGTTATTTGAAGAAAATAATGGCAATGTCATGATATTCAATCATTCAAAGTTGAAATTAGATAATTGGAATTAAAAATATTTATTAAAATACAAAATAATTTGGTTGTTTCTAGTTAAGCAAAAGGTACACAATGAGCTATCCGTGTCCATCGTGGATATCAAAACTCGGTTACTAGCGTTATAAGTACGCAAGCTTACTGCTGTTCCTATGGAGGCAAAAAATAAAAGAAAGCTCACATAGGAAGACAAAGATACTGACTACACCCTTACCTGACACGCATCCTTCCCACCTTCTGTAAAACCTGCACATAAAAAACCCTCGGTAATTGGCTGCGTATACTTTTTTTTACAGTCATCGTTATCCCAAATAGGCATGGAAACTTGCTGCAAGATGCCAGTGTTGAGCTGCCCTGTATACAACAAAAGTAACTAACTTTCACTAATATGCAAACCATAATGGAGTACTGATATACAGTGTGAGGATAGATTTGGTTACTTTTGGAGTACTGATATACAGTGTGAGGATAGATTTGGTTACTTGTGTAGTATTGATATACAGTATGAGGATAGATTTGGTTACTTTTGGAGTATTGATATACAGTATGAGGATAGATTTGGGTATTTTTGGAGTACTGATATACAGTGTGCGGATAGATTTGGGTACTTTTGGAGTACTGATATACAGTATGAGGATAGATTTGGTTACTTTTGGAGTACTGACATACAGTATGAGGATAGATTTGGTTACTTTTGGAGTATTGATATACAGTATGAGGATAGATTTGGTTACTTGTGTAGTATTGATATACAGTATGAGGATAGATTTGGGTACTTTTGGAGTATTGATATATAGTATGTTTTATGTTTGACTTATGAATGATTGCCAGGATAGATTTGGGTACTTTTGGAGTATTGATATACAGTATGAGGATAGATTTGGGTACTTTTGGAGTATTGATATACAGTATGAGGATAGATTTGGGTACTTTTGGAGTATTGATATACAGTATGAGGATAGATTTGGTTACTTGTCCATACTGTATGTTGATCATTCATCTTGAATTAGAGTAGACATAAAATAATTTTCCAATAAATTAAACAAATTTATGTTAGGTAAGAACAGTGGCGGCACTACAACGGGGTCAAGGGACATCATTTGTACATCCAGTTTATCTAATCCCATTGGCGATAAATTAAGTGGGGGTAGACGAAATGGGAAAT
>NW_013672530.1:13536-17500 GCF_000517525.1 Limulus polyphemus
ATGCTGGGGAACAACAAATTATGGTAAGTGAGTTGTAACAACCACGGGCCTGTTGTGTACCGAGCTTTTACTTTGTGCCTCAGTACTTGATGCAAGGCTTTTCAAGATTCTAGGTCAAGAGGTCAGGGGTATCTTTAAATGCTACGTTTTACTGTTGTTAATAATTACATGAAGTTGGTATTCTGCCTAGATGTGCAGACACATCAAGTCTTAGTATTGAGAAAATGGACATCAGAAAAAACCACATAAATTGCAGGATTCCCAGGAAGATGAGGAAGCGAGAAGTGCCGAAGGACTGAAGATGAAATAATCAAACCTGAAGACCCGACAGATGATAGACTATTGAACCAAAGAGGCAACAGTGTGGATACTTTTGATAAATAACATGAAGATATATAGGATTAAACCTACTAATGTTGAAGAATTACACGAGCCAAGCAGCAGCAGTGGAAAACCAACTCTGCCTAGGTCGACTCTGAATGACAATGACCAATTCGACCTGGTCTTTCACTTTCCAAAAGACCCGTGGACGATAATTATTACCTGAATGGTATAAAGCATATCCTTGGCTTGAATATTTTGCATCTACTGACAAAGTTTGCTGTTTTGTCTGTCATCATTTAACTACAGGTGCTAAATATCAAGGTGAGCAAGCTTTTCTGTCTGAAGGGTTCAATACATGGAAATAGTTCACGGGTGAATCTCCAAAAACCAATAAACTTCTCAAATACAAGCAGTCTGATGCACATTTGAACAACGCATAAAATTATAATGCTTATTTAGAATGAAAGCTTTCTGAGAAAAGCTCACCTGCTGATTGTAGAAAAAAAAGGGGGGATCCATGAAAATACTTGCAGATATCTGTCCAAAACAAAGCTCAGAGGGGTCATCGTGAAGAAGACACAGATGAAAATATAGGAAACTTTTGTAAATATTAAACTTCTTAAAGACTTATTCCCAGATCCTGAATTAACAACTGTGTGAAGGATTTAAAGATTCCAAATATACGCACCAAAGTGTAGAAGATGTCATTTTGGATATCATCAGTGACCACGATGTACAAGATGTCATTTTGGATATCCTCAGTGACCACGGTGTACAAGATGTCATTTTGGATATCCTCAGTGACCAAAGTGTAGAAGATGTCATTTTGGATATCCTCAGTGACCATGGTGTACAAGATAACATTTTGGATATCCTCAGTGACCATGGTGTACAAGATGACATTTTGGATATCCTCAGTGACCATGGTGTACAAGATGACATTTTGGATATCCTCAGTGACCATGGTGTACAAGATGACATTTTGGATATCCTCAGTGATAGAATTTTGGACGAAATAATAGAAGAAATAAGAGAAGTTTAGTCAATCTTAGTCGATGAAACTAAAGACCTGTCGAAAAATGAAGAATATATTGGTTTTAAAGTCGCTGATGAATTCGACACTATGTTCTGGAGGAGTTAAAGGACAATGGATTTGATGTCACAAACCTTGTTGGTAAAGGATATGATGTCACTGCCATCATGAGCAGCAAGTGATCTGGGGTTCAACAGAAAATATGACAAATCATATCTCAAGCCATCTACACTCACTGTTTTGCTCATCGTCTTAATTTGGTCATTGTAGAAAGTGTGAAATCTGTTACCCCTGTGGCTGACTTTTTTTTCAGACTTGCTAAAATTTTTAATGGTTCTAATGTTCACACACAGTGGATTACCTTCCAAAGAAGAAATACATGCACCCAAATGAAAAATCTGTAGAATTTAAAACCATGTCGGAAATACCATGGACTTGATAGGTGCGTGCTGCAAATGGAACTGTAACAAGGTTTGACTGTTTTATTAAATTTCTCCCGAGTGTTGACATAAGTGACAGCAATCGAGAAAGTGCATTAAGTGCCCGATCCACAACTTGAGCAGACATTCAAATGCTGTACCCTGTTTCTGAATGACATCTTTCTTGAATCTAAAACAGCATCAGGTATGCTGCGAAGTTCAAAGTTAGGTTACTTGAAAACAGCAGATTTCATTCAGAGTCTTCTAGCAGAGTTGCAAACCTACCTGTGTGACGAGAAAGCTACACATTATTTTCAACGTTCTTGTGACATCGCTACCAGAAATGACCTGAAACGTTGCCATCGTCGTCAGTTACAGAGCTCCACGCCCTCAAACATGGATGACTTTGTAGTTCTAACCACACTTGGGAAGCTGGACGCCATACGAGATTCATCTGACATGAAACGAATTATCGTGTTTCCAACCACTGATAGTTTTCTTGGATAATTAAACAAATGATTCAGTGGGGAAAATCTCCCAACATTCTGCTCCCCATCGGCAAATGACCCTAAATTTGAAAAATTACTCGATTTTGAGACTATTAAACCTCTTGCAACCCATTATAGGCTGAATCTTGAAGACACACAAATGGAAGTGAGGCAAGCTGAGAGAATGAATCAGCGTTCAGGTGCGACATTTGGCGCAGTCGAGGAGTTTATAGAACATCTCAAATCCCTATTTATGGCTTTTACTGAACTTTACAAGATTATAAAGATAGCAATAACTCTCCCAGCTAGCACAGCCGGCTGTGAAAAGAGCTTTTGTAAGCGAAAACTGATCAAAATAACCTTAGAATCAAGATGACAGATAAGAGACTGAAGAGTAATTAACAAGTGTGTACAGAGAAGGTGCTCTTTCCATTGATCTTCATGATGTTATTGACAGGTTTGTTTCAAACAAGGTTAATGTTGGTTTAAAGTTGAAGAGGAGGATCGTTCCGTTTGGTGTTTTTGGTAAGTACATGTTTTTGACCATTATTCATCAATCCACTTTTAAATGGATCTGTTATTCTCCCTCAAATAAAAAAAAAGTTAGATATGCTAGAAGGGTCAAAAACCTTCTGATCCTCTCCAACGTCTGCGAGTAGTTTGGAGCTTCAAAACTCAATACAAAATACTTTTTCAAACCCACTGTTGGCTCAATGTAACTTACCACACTAAAAATTGAGGAAAATAATGAGTCCCATTAAAATTAAAACGAGTACAAGATATCTTGTTTTGCCCTCCCCCATAATTATGGCTTACCTCCCCCCCCTTTTTTTTGGTGCTGGCGCCACCACTGGGTAACAGCTGTACAAGATGCTGGTCACTTAAACATGATTACTAATTGAAGTGTTAATTATGTGTATGCTTATAAACAGGTTTTATTAATATAACATAAATATTACACAATTAATGGTTGTTCATTCTTTCTATTTTTCTAAATATTCATCAGCATGTACACCTGACAATGGTCACTTACCATAATTTGTTGTTTCCCAGCATGTACACCTGACAATGGTGCTTGCCACATAACTGATCTGAAGACTTTATTTATCAACGTTTCTGAGAAAGGCAGGCCTAGGTTTCTTATTAACCCTTTTGCGGGGGGTAATATAATATTGTCATCCCTCAGGCAAACCATAATATTTACAACCTTCAATCTTAATTAGTTATAGAGCTATCAAATAGAAAATCAGACTCCTCTTGCCACGACCACCTGTCAGTCCTCTCTTTCAGAATTTGCCAATAGTTTTCTCTGGCTTTTAATCCTATATTATGTATAAGCAAATGAAAAACAAGTGTTCTGCCTTTGAAATGACGTATTATTCTACTTTCTTTTTTCTCAATAAACAATGTGTAGTTTCGGTTTCAGTTTTACTTTGTTCCCACGGAAAATACATCGATCAGCTTTGCTTAATTTCTAACAACGTTTGTGGCATAGTTAGAAAATCAGAAGAATTGTGATAGCCATGGAACATATTCTGCTTTTTGCATGTTATTATTCTGTGTTCTTTCAAGCATTCTTTCAGTAAATAAATAATTATTTAATGTAGTAGTACCATTAGTATATAAAAGTAGGGTTAAAGAGAACACCAATTAATGTACGATATATCTGGTTAACTTCTAGTCGACAAGAAACAAAACCA
>NW_013672530.1:18500-20808 GCF_000517525.1 Limulus polyphemus
TCGTGAATTGTCGGGAGATTACTAGATATAGGGTAGTCTGGTATATATAAGATGGTCACGGCGTGACGTAACAATGTGTGTAGGTAGTGAGTAATTGATCTGCAGTCACAGGGTATTGTTGAAGTTAACGTTCGTTCGTTATAGTGTTTGTTTTAGCGCGAATGTTGAAATTAACTGTATCGTAAAGTTATAGTCGGAAAGAATAAACCAGTTTTATTAAGTAAGGACTTGTGTCGCTAAAGTTTCGTCGGAACGAAGTTGCGGAAAATTAATTAACAAACGGAGACGTAACAATATTTTAGAACCATTTTGGTGCTGTGGACATAACTTTGTACCGTTTCCTGGAGAAAGTTATGGGTTAAACATTTAAAAGCATTACTGAAATAGTAGTGAAATATTTTCTATAACCTATATTACCAAACGATTATCTTCAGAATCTGATAAAAAATTCTAAATGAATTTCAAATGTCTCTATTTTGTCTGATCTGCTACATTCACAACCGCGACTAAAAATGTTAATTTCAATTTTAATATAGGAGCAGTTTTTGCCAAATAAAGCTACTAACATTAAGATATTAGGTCTCAGTGTTAATATCAATTTTCAAAACCAAAGTAGTATATATAAATAATAATTTGTCTGTGCTCTCCTAACACTACAAACAACCTTACCTGTAACCCAAAGGATGAGATAAACAATGCCCTGCTGTCAAAACAACACGATCGTCGATTAGAGCGCCACCACACCAAAACTTTTCTGAACTTCTTGTACGTAAAAATATTGCCACCTTTCTCATAAAGAAACAATTATTCTATTATATCATGTTTATTTTAATTAATTGATAAAACACTCTGCTTTTATTTTTTGTTCTTTTAGGTTACTAATTTTCTTTCACCTACAATAGCATAAAGTAATAATATATATTAATTATATTTTCTATTCGTTATAAATCTATTGGAGATGAAACATCACTATTTCTCTAAACAATTTTAATTTTTAAATTATTTTACTAAACAATACAAGTTACAATTTAACTGAAATTAAGTAAGGTGTGAAATAGGTTAGTTATAACAACTGAAGCAGGGTTTTAGGTGTGAAATAAGTTAGTAACAACTGAAGCAGGATTTTAGGTGTGAAATAAGTTAGTTAGTAACAACTGAAGCAGGATTTTAGGTGTGAAATAAGTTAGTTAGTAACAACTGAAGCAGGATTTTAGGTGTGAAATAGGTTAGTAACTACTGAAGCAGGATTTTAGGTGTGAAATAAGTTAGTTAGTAACAACTGAAGCAGGATTTTAGGTGTGAAATAGGTTAGTTAGTAACAACTGAAGTAGGATTTTAGGTGTGAAATAGGTTAGTTAGTAACAACTGAAGTAGGATTTTAGGTGTGAAATAGGTTAGTTAGTAACAACTGAAGCAGGATTTTAGGTGTGAAATAGGTTAGTTAGTAACAACTGAAGCAGGATTTTGTGACGATTCTTTGGGACTAGACCATAAAACCTGTCAAA
Organism: Limulus polyphemus; assembly: GCF_000517525.1. Taxonomy (NCBI): domain Eukaryota; kingdom Metazoa; phylum Arthropoda; class Merostomata; order Xiphosura; family Limulidae; genus Limulus; species Limulus polyphemus. Next base: position 20,006 of record NW_013672530.1, read on the forward strand.
AAAGTAAGGCCCAATAGTATTAAAACATAACTACAATATAAATCAAATTAAACAAGAAAAACCTAAAATGGTTCACAAAGGTTAATTACATCGATTGAAATATGAAATACGTTAAAATAGGTATACGAATTTATATAAGTAACATTCACTAACATATATATGGTTAGGGTTAGATTGTTACTTAATGCTGGCCGAATAAACGTAACACCATTTTTAGCAACTCTGGAGTAACATATTTTAAGTGTTATACCATCCAAGGCCACTGTCCAGGGCTGGTTTCGAAACCACCAACAATCCTAGAAACCCTTTCTCCTACTCCACATGCTAGAGTAAACAAGATAACAAATTACTGAATATTACAAATATTATTTGACACGAATGAATTTTCACTTTTAAATTATTTAGGATTATAAACTATTTTGTAAACAGCATTATTAGACATATTGAAATACTATAAAGTATATCATTAATAACACACTTCCTTAGAACTGCCTTCTTAGATAACAGATTTCAGTAGAAAGTTATATCCAAACTAACAGTAAACTCATGATGTAGGATACAAATGGGGGTACAGTAAACTCATGATGTAGGATACAAATTGGAGTACAGTAAACTCATGATGTAGAATACAAATGGGGATACAGTAAACTCATGATGTAGAATACAAATTGGAGTACAGTAAACTCATGATGTAGAATACAAATGGGGATACAGTAAACTCATAATGTAGAATACAAATGGGGATACAGTAAACTCATGATGTAGAATACAAATGGGGATACAGTAAACTCATGATGTAGAAT
>NW_013672530.1:21542-24245 GCF_000517525.1 Limulus polyphemus
CTTGATCAAATCCCGGTATAAAACAGTATTAAATTACAAAACAAAAAGTCTGATCTTGATCAAATCCCGGTATAAAACAGTATTAAGTTACAAAACAAAAAGTCTGACCTTGCCTAGATCCCTCTAGAACGGGTCCTGGCGGGTCAGTCGATAATGGCCGAATGGTGGTCGTGGTTGTTGTTGCAAACACGGACGGAGGAAACGGATACAACTGTGCAAATGAGAAAAACATCATCAAATCTGAAACTTCTCGTCTTTACTTTGAAATCACTCTCCGAGTTTACTAAGCATGGGCCAGTAGGTAAAAGATACAATATGCATCTTATTACGAGATGTTGTAATACAGCTTATAGTCAAACTGGCCAATACTAGGATTACCTTATACGGATAAGAAGTATCCTACCATGACTATAGATTAATGCTTGTTGCAAAGTTCACAATGGGCTATCCGAGCTGTACCCACCACGGGTATCGAAATCCGGTTTTTAGTCTTCATACTTGCCGACGTACATAGATTAATGACCCTCTATCTAAATGTGACCAATGCATGAATTTTTCTAAAAATATATTTAAATAACAAAATTTAAAAGTATGCATACTTATAGACACACAGGTATGTATATATCTTAAAACGTATCATTCATCTCCATATATTTGAATAAAGGCGTAAAACTTGAGATAACAATCACTTAGAAAAACCTACCTAAAAATAACTATTGTGATATACAGGCGCATCAAATGTTTCCACATTTATAGCACTAATAAGAATTTTACAGCAAATATTCATTCATTAGTTAGCTAGACTATGTTTTGTGTTAAACTTGGGGCATGATGGTGGGTAAAACAAAATACGCGGCCTAGCTAACTAATGAACAAATATTTGCTGTAAAAGTCTTATCAATGCTATAAGTGTAGCTACCAGTTTGGCTGCCAATTTTGATTTCATTCCTTTAAGTCGCACATTCAATCCTTTTTGGCCGCACCTTTTTTTTTCACACCTAAGGTGTTTTTGATTAGGTATCACAACTTTTGTCAATATACACATACAAACCACAGCTAGTAAGAAAGTGACACTCGATAGTAACCAACATTATTAGCTTTAGGATCACAACCCTATTACTCGGAACAGACCTTTACTTTACAGAACCAACCAAATTCTTTAAAATATATGGTGGTAGTTATTTTCTCTCTAAAACAGTGTTAATAGCTTTCGTTAGAGTAACGCCGTGGAATTTAGATTAACAGTTTCTTGTCATCGCCCCCATGCAATCGGTACAACTGTATTAAGCATCATTATTTACGCTAATTGATTAAGTTAATATCACGTGACGCTAAACGCTCTTTAATTAGGATAATTTCATAAAATTTAGTCAACCTATGCTGAAAATTTGACAATCAATAATAACCGTCCACCCATATGATGCTTTTGAAAACTTGAGCTAGAAACTGCTAATCTAGTTTGCTTATCCTAACCAACACTTATGTACATGTCCTTTGCCTTATAGTTTTGGTGCTCTAAATGAGCAGCCTTTTATCCAAATGACATAAAACTAAAAAAGGTCCTTTTTTACTTTTAGATGAGGCTGTAGTAAAAATGTTAGACCGATGGCTCACGTGACTTTTTGCGCAAAAAGTTTCGTCAAATTTGAGCAGTTTTTGTTGGATATATTGGCTTATATTTACACCAAATGAGACTCGTAATTGTAGGCTGAAAAGTTTTATCAGTGTACCAATTTTGAAAAAATCCATAAAAGTTGAGTATGTTTTTCTATCAAACAATGTGCCCCTACTTTTGGTGCGAAGAGAAAAAAAAAAGGAAGAAACTCAATCAAAATTGTAAATGTTATATCTCAGATATTTCTTAATGGAGTGCTTTGAAATTTGGTGTGTGAAGTAAGAGTCAAGTAGAGAACTTTCACTGAAAATATGTGTTAGTTTTGATTACCACAGTCCGAGATACAGAAGGTGGAATGATCGCAAACTATCACTCCTGTTAATAACACACAGTGTGTCCTGCAACAGGTTGTTTTGGCCGCACGACACAAGTACTACCCAAGAGGATATTGCAGTATTTTATAACATTCTGATTGAAAGGATTAACGACTGTAACACCTTTTCCTGGCTGAACTGACAGTGTCTAAATGCTACAGTCAACTAATGTTGTGAAAGAACAAAAGGTCACGAGGTCACGCTGTCAAATGGAAAAAATAAAAGGAGTTTACCTGTTGAATTCGGGCGCATTTTCTGAGTAATCTTCCATCGTTAGATTAGCTGATTTTGAATGTTTGCAGAAGTTAGATACTGAATTTACTCATCCTGCAGGGGCAATGCCAGATTGGGGTTCAGGTGGACCATTTACTCGTCCTGCAGGGGCATCGCCAGATTAGGGTTCAGGTGGACCATTTACTCGTCCTGCAGGGGCATCGCCAGATTAGGGTTCAGGTGGACCATTTACTCCTCCTGCAGGAGCATCGCCAGATTAGGGTTCAGGTGGACCATTTACTCCTCCTGCAGGAGCATCGCCAGATTAGGGTTCAGGTGGACCATTTACTCGTCCTGTAGGGGCATCGCCAGATTGGGGTTCAGGTGTACCATTTAATCCTCCAGCAGGGGCATCGCCAGATTAGGGTTCAGGTTCTGGCTGTACCGTACATCCGCTTGGGCCTACAGCAGGACCCTATATCTAAATGTGACCAATGCATG
>NW_013672530.1:24266-26946 GCF_000517525.1 Limulus polyphemus
TGGCTTATATTTACACCAAATGAAACTCGTAATTATAGGCTGAAAAGTTTTATCAGTGTACCAATTTTGAAAAAATCCATAAAAGTTGAGTATGTTTTTCTATCAAACAATGTGCCCCTACATCGCCAGATTGAGGTTCGGGTTCGCCATTTACTCGTCCTGCAGGGGCATCGCCAGATTGGGGTTCGGTTGACCATTTACTCGTTCTGCAGGGGCATCGCCAGATTGAGGTTCGGGTTGACCATTTACTCGTCCTGCAGGGGCATCGCCAGATTGAGGTTCGGGTTGACCATTTACTCGTCCTGCAGGGGCATCGCCAGATTGGGGTTCGGGTTGACCATTTACTCGTCCTGCAGGGGCATCGCCAGATTGGGGTCGGGTTGACCATTTACTCATCCAGCAGGGGCATCGCCAGAATGGGGTTCAGATGAACCATTTACTCGTCCTGCAGGGGCATCGCGTGAACCAATAACTCATCTAGCAGGGGCATTGCCAGAATGGGATTCAGGTGGACCATTTACTCGTCCTGAAGAGGCATCGCCAGAATGGGGTTCAAGTAGACCATTTACACGTCCTGAAGGGGCATCACCAGATTGGGGTTCAGGTGGACCACAAATACAAATTTCACAAGCAGCCATATCTACTAGCAGATTACCAGTGAAACCAATATTCTTAGCGCACCAATAACTTATTGAATGGTTCCCGGTACAACGTGAGTGGTTAAGAATTATACGAACTTGATGGCTAGAAACCACGTTTAAGAAAATAAAGTTTGGAGGCGGCTTGAATATGTAAGTACCTGACCATGACAAAAACGTGTCGAAACGTTGCACATTTGTAATAAAGTTTCTTTTCTCCAAACTTTACCGTACAATTCTACACCGACTGACCGACCAGCCAAACTCCATACTGTAAAATCATGTACTGGCCAGGACAAATCCTTTGTATTTTCATGTACGATGGTACAAACACAACTTGTTTATAAAGTGAAATGCCCTTGTACGTAGGTAAAGTATTAAAAATATTTCCTTTTCGTTGTACACATTCAAGAAAGATTAACCACGAACAGAAACGACCCCTCCACACATACATACATACATAATAAAATCCTGGCCACTCCCATGTTTGGCCATCTGTTAATAACACTGAAATTAACATACACGCTGTTCAAAATAAGAAATGTGTAAAAAAACAACAAAAACCATTGAACTTAAGTAGTTTCAATATCAATAAATTTTAAGTAGTAAGAATAAGATAAAACTAAATTTACCTGTTTCTTCGGACAACAGACCCCAGGACGAAGAAACTCGCCAAAACAAACTGATTGTTGAAGTTTGATAATATCCATGAGGAGATAACTACAATCAGTTATCGTTCCGCAAAATCCACTTTGACCGTTTGGTGTTCTGCAGTCAACTATGGTCAAGACACGTGACTGATAAACACTACTGACAACGTCCACTAAAAAAGTTGTACAATTCCATTAAAATAAACTTGCTGAACCTAATCTATAGCGTAAAACGAAAGACATCATGTGACTAAATTGTACTATAAATACTATTATGCAGCGGTATTTTAAATTATTTAATAGAAATACATAATTTAAAAAATAGGTTTTAATAAACTATAAATATATTTTTGACAATAATATTATTTCTCTTGAGAAGCATGCTTAAATAAAAACGTGCGCCTAACTTAACTAGCTCTGTTAGGTAAACAAACAAGTAACTGAATAAAACATACGTGATAACGCTCAATGAATATTCAATCAGTTCTCATTAAATATATATTTGTGAATTTATTTTCTTTGTTCAAACATGAATTACGGTGAGGAAAAGATGACGTACAGGCCTAATCTATTCCTTGATTTGCTATTTCAACGAACTAACTAAACTGCCCACAGTCGTATTCATAACAAATTTACCAGATCTTACCTCACGCGCCCTCTAGCTAACACCTAAATAAAAACATTGAAATATAGCTTACAACTGTTATATATTATTAAATTATGAAATATTAATAGTAATATATGTGAATATCAGAACCAGTTTAAAATATAGAAAAATTACAGACTATGATTCCACAAACTCAGAAAATAGATATTCCTGGTAAGATTGTTATAAAACTCTTACTGTTTTTTGTTGTGTTTTTTTCAGTTTAGACTAAGCATACTCTTCACGTTATAAGCTACTGTTAGGCCTACAGAAATTTTGAGATAACTGACGTTAAAAGAAGCCGGTAATAAACAATTAATATTCACTGAAAAATATATATAATAATAATGTTTATTGGCAATTTTATGCCAGTTTGTCTTCAGTTATTAGTTGTTATACACGAAGAAGCACCTTTGAGTCATATTCTCATTCAGAGCATTTTCACGAGCATGGGGTAAATAGATGAGAAATGTTATTGGACTAAATTCATGAGAAATTAATAATATTAATATCCGCAAAGTCTAATGTCGAAATGTATGTTGTTGTTTTTCCTTATAAACCTCTGGCTCTTATGTTATTGTTACGTCTCTTGTCGTTGGTTAATTTTCATAGAAATTCTTTCCAAAAAAACTTAGCGATACAAGTCCTTTCTTAAATAAAACTAGTTTATTCTTTCTCCATTCAACTTTGCAATGCACTTAATTTCCACAGTCACTTTAACTTAAACACGCGCTATAATTCACAAC
>NW_013672530.1:27314-29352 GCF_000517525.1 Limulus polyphemus
TAAACAATCCTCCTTCACCCTGCTCGTGGCATAAGGTTACATTTCAACTAATGGTCAGCGGAATAATGAGCCGTATGGGCAAAGGGGTTATAGTAATAATTAAGGAATTAACCAATAGAATAATTAGTTAATTAATCAAATCAGAAAAATTATATATATATACATATACACATACGTATGAAAGGCTGGGATCTACTGATCCTATCTATTCCGATTCATTGTCTGGCGCACTTGTATATAAGAAGAGGGCGCCTAGCAAATACTGGATTATTCGTGATGTTCCCCGATCTTTCTAGAACTCATTATGTGTTACCAGGGTCACGTGACTTCCGCTGTCATAACATTATTATTACAGTTTATGTATGAACTCCAAAACGTATTACGTCATCAACAGCGCATGTATTTTATATACATTATGTTCAGGTTTGTCCTCCCCTCCTCCCTACATCCAGATTTTGTTGAAATGGTGCCACTTAGATGATGTCAACAGAAATCGACCATTAAAAAAGATGGTAGGGGGTAATTAGCATATTTTGGTGAATGGACAATAATATTATGTAAAATCAGATTGGGAATAGGTACAAATGTTATAGGGTATGTGTTTTTATCTCTACCGTTTTGTTGGACACGTCCACTATTAGAATATTCTATCATTTAAACACTGAAACATCACATTTGTCACTATTACAATCGTGTTACGGATTTCACGGTTTGTTTTAACGTGAAACTTTCACCTAACGAAACTGTTGTATGTAACATATATGAATCTTTCAGACTGAATACATAAGTCAGTCTGTTAGATTAAACTGAGAACTATAGTGTAAAATAAGCCATAGAACCATCACTTTGAACACGCTGTTCAGACCAAAGAAATAATGACTTGAAACCATCGTTACATACACTAATGTCACGACTAAAATGTTCTACAAAATCAAACTACACGATAATTAATTTTCATGATGGACTTCTGAAATATTGGAGTAAAATAATGAAATCGTCTTGTTATGTTAAGTTATCAATAGCACAAGTTTGCGACTCGTTCCTTTACACTATCTGTTGTGTTTACTTCGGGGAATCGAACTCCGGACTTGAGCGTTGATACGTTAGTCTGCGATACGTTACATAACTATAAACACGTAATTAAATTATTTATCTACAAACTGCTATGCGCACTGCCATATTGTTGTTGAAGAAATTCCAAAGTTAAATACAATGGAATAACGCAAATTCGATTGTAATCATAATTACATAAACGGTAGCCCCCAGTGGCACAGCGATATGTCTGCGGACTTACAACGCCAGAATCCGGGTTTCGATACCCGTGGTGGGCAGAGCACAGATAGCCCATTGTGTAGCTTTGTGCTTAATTACAAACAACTACAACTACAACATAAACGGTAAATAAGTTTGAAAATATTTAACCCGGTGTATTTTGTGTTGATAAAAGAAAAATGGTCAATCTTGGTTCATGTTATTAAAATATTAAAACAACATAACCAGGCTGTTAGTTCTTGAACTTTAAGCATATTTTATACTCTCCTTCCCCGTGGATCCCCATCGCTCAACGGTAAGTTCCGAGGGCTTATAACACTAAATAAATCGGGTTTCGATTACTACGGCGAGGAGAGTATAGACAGCCCGTTGGCTAGCTTTGCGCTTAGTGACAAAAGAACTTTCATTTTCAAGATCTCTAGAATTTCAAAAACTGATTTTCGGGGTTTCCACCACGGCAGAAATTAATAGACAAAAAGTAATACTTTCATTGAACATACCTATTATATTATTTCTGTAGGGTTCTACTTGTTTGATTATTATAACCATCCCTTTAACTTGTTTTATTATTATAACCATCCCTTTAACTTGTTTTAATATTATAACCATCCCTTTAACCTTGTTTGATGATTATAACCATCCCTTTAACTTGTTTGATGATTATAACCATCTCTTTAACTTGTTTTAATATTATAACCATCCCTTTAACTTGTTTTATTATTATAACCATCCCTTTAACTTGTTTTATTATTATAACCATCCCTTT
>NW_013672530.1:30352-37078 GCF_000517525.1 Limulus polyphemus
CTCTTTAACTTGTTTGATTATTATAACCATCTCTTTGACTTGTTTGATTATTATAACCATCTCTTTGACTTGTTTGATTATTATAACCATCTCTTTGACTTGTTTGATTATTATAACCATCTCTTTGACTTGTTTGATTATTATAACCATCTCTTTGACTTGTTTGATTATTATAACCATCTCTTTGACTTGTTTGATTATTATAACCATCTCTTTGACTTGTTTGATTATTATAACCATCTCTTTGACTTGTTTGATTATTATAACCATCTCTTTGACTTGTTTGATTATTATAACCATCTCTTTGACTTGTTTGATTATTATAACCATCTCTTTGACTTGTTTGATTATTATAACCATCTCTTTAACTTGTTTGATGATTATAACCATCTCTTTAACTTGTTTGATTATTATAACCATCTCTTTAACTTGTTTTAATATTATAACCATCTCTTTAACTTGTTTTAATATTATAACCATCTCTTTAACTTGTTTTAATATTATAACCATCTCTTTAACTTGTTTGATGATTATAACCATCTCTTTAACTTGTTTGATGATTATAACCATCCCTTTAACTTGTTTGATGATTATAACCATCCCTTTAACTTGTTTGATGATTATAACCATCCCTTTAACTTGTTTGATGATTATAACCATCCCTTTAACTTGTTTGATGATTATAACCATCCCTTTAACTTGTTTGATGATTATAACCATCTCTTTAATTTGTTTGATGATTATAACCATCTCTTTAACTTGTTTGATGATTATAACCATCTCTTTAACTTGTTTGATGATTATAACCATCTCTTTAACTTGTTTTAACATTATAACAATTTCTTTAACTGTGATTTTCAACCAAACTATGTGCTATAACTTCGTCCCATGAACATCTTTTTTCCGTCAGTGTAACATAATGGAACTTTGTAGACATCTTGGTCGGTTCGTAGAAAAACGTGAGACGACGCCACACACCATTGTTATAAGCAAGGATATTAAGTAACCTTGTACTGAACTGTTTCTTTGGTGTTAACTACTCAATGGGTTATCTGTCTCTGCTCGCTTTTGGCTTATAAGCCTTCACTCAGACATTCCGCTGAACCTTTCCGGTCAAATCATTGCAGCTTCTCCTTACCGCCCGTGGAGACAAGCCATGTAACTATTAGTCACTTTCAAACAGCTGTTAAAACAATTTTATGTAATCCCAGAAATAATAAGGAGATAAATAAGCCCAGAGTGGGGCGAGGAGAAATCCAGATTTTTGAGTACTCCTGGCTTTAAACCAAAATACCTACTTCGATAATGGTGATACCGCTGAAACACTTGGGGGGAGGGGGGACACCTTGCTCTTTCAATACACATAGAAATCCACAATACTCGTAACCCCTAAAACACTATAAACTGTACAAGATATTGTAATCTGTGTACTCTTTGTTTTACGTACCTTGTTGATTCTGTTGATGGCGGGAAGCCCATATCCTGTCGAATGTAAAGAGGTAACAGAAAACCAAAACCCACATGACGTTAACCCTGAAAAAATAAGTTTCATTACTTGAAAATGTATATATATATATTAAACCAGATATCATTGCCTAACAATAATGAGGATATCATCAGCTAACAATAATCTGGATATCATCAGCTAACAAGAATCTGAATATCTCGGCTAACAATAATCTAGATATATCATAACTTAACAATAATATTGATATCATCGGTTAACAATAATCTAGATATATCATAACTTAACAATAATATTGATATCATCGGTTAACAATAATATTGATATAAACTGATAATAATAATCTGGATATCATCAGTTAACAATAATATACATATATCATCAGCTAACAATAATCCGTATATCGTTGGCGAACAATAATCTGGTTATAAACTGCTCACAATAATCTGGATATCGTCGGCTAGCAATAACCTGGATATCAGCGACTAACAATAATTTGGATATGAACTGCTAACAATAACCTGGATATCAGCGACTAACAATAATCTGGATATCGTCGGCTAACAATAACCTGGATATCAGCGACTAACAATAATTTGGATATGAACTGCTAATGATAACCTGGATATCAACGACTAACAATAATCTGGATATCGTCGGCTAACAATAATCTGGATATCGTCGGCTAACAATAATTTGGATATCAGCGACTAACAATAATTTGGATATGAACTGCTAATAACCTGGATATCAGCGACTAACAATAATCTGTATATCATCAGCTAACAATAATCTGGATATCGTCGGCTAACAATAATCTGGATATCATCAGCTAACAATCTGGATATCATCAGCTAACAATAATCTGGATATCGTCGGCTAACAATTTGGATATAAACTGTTAACAATAATCTGGATATCGTCGGCTAACAATAATTTGAATATAAACTGATAACAATAATCTGGATATCGTCGGCTAACAATAATTTGAATATAAACTGATAACAATAATCTGGATATCAACGTCTACGCCAGTTCATACAATTAGTTATTTTAACACATAAAGTTATAGATATATTATAATAAATTATTAATTTTTTTAATTTCTAAAAGACTAAGATATTAAAATATGCATTTTAATTTAATATTATTTTTTGTTATAAATATCTAACCCCCCACTAAAGTTTTATGTAGTTTTCTATCGTTTATTACAAAGAATATAAAACCAATAAGAAAAGAGAGAATTATTAGCACAAACAAAGCACCAATTAATTTTTAGATAACAATCCGCTCACGTTACAAGAAAATCTAAAGTACAGATTTGTCCAACAAAATTTGACCTTCAAAAGAAATGTATAATAACTTGTTGATAATGTGACTTTTACTGTTTTCGATTACTAGACTTCATTATATAAAATATGAAAGAAAAAACGTTGTTTACTTTACCGGGTTATGAGCTTGGCCAGCGTCGTTCACTCCACTCTGTTCAAGAACAGACAAACTGTACACCTGTGGTAACACAACAGAATCGAAGCAGTAAAAGTTCTATTGGCCAAGTCATCCCGTGTTAGTGGCCTACATTTGACGTCTTCTATAGACCAGTTGTAGTAGGGATTTAGGGTGGAAAACCCGGGGCGCTCGAAAATTAAATAACTTCCTTTCGGACCTAATCGACCAATAGTGGCTTTTGTTATTTAAAGGATATCTCTCTCTCTTTTTTAACTTTCTCGTCGGATTAAGGTGGCCATCCTTTAGGTTGTAAGTGTGGCAGTAGTTTGTCCTTAGGGTTCTTGTGTTACTAAAAAAGTCTCGAAGTCTATAGGGTTCTTGTGTTACTAAAAAGTTTATAATTGTTCATTGTTTCTTCGCCCAAGATAATCCCGGAGATTATTCCAAATCGTTTCGGTGTCGCCATGACGAAATACGAGTAATTTCATAACGTTCATGTTTCCATGGTATTCAATAACACGTCGTTACGTTAGCTTCTATTTATTGCTTGCATTTATAACACATTTACATATCGGGTCAAAGACCTTCGTGCAGCAACATTGTTTCTGTACTAAATAAGGACGCAATGCGTTGTTTCACCTTTACTTTGGAATCTACAAAATAAAATAGTTTTATTAACAACCTATGTTGTTTTATACATCCAGGAAATGTAATTAAAAATACAATAATGTTGTGGACGTACGTTGTTTTTCATGCATCATTTAACATTTTCAGAAATCAAAACTGAAAACACAGGCTATAGTTCCGTATTGATATTTTGTTTTCTCTTTTAACACACGTGCATCGCGTCACTCCCCGGTGTTTTAAAATGCTGATTTAAATATCAAGTAGTGAAGAGTTTAAAAAATGAATAAGCAATTGAATAGAAAACCTTTGATAAAAATATGATTTTGTTTATATTAATATTCTTGAATCATATTTATAAAAAATGATACGATGAATATAGATTTCGGTTCTGGTGTAACCTTGCTTAAAACTGTCGAAAGTATATGACATAACTCTCTCTCGAGTTTTATGACAATTTTGTAGTTAAACTCCAAGGTGCTGTCCCTCCCTATATTTTAGTAGGACGAAATACGTTATCAACTGTTTGAATTTATTAAACGTTGTATTTATAATCAAGAAATTCGTGATTTTTTAAAGGTTCGTTGGTCCATTTCTTGTATTTGTTAAGGAAATGGAAAGGTCAATTGTTTCGTAACTTGTTTTTGTAATACTCGAGTTTTGAGTGCGAATGTTTCACGTATTAAATAAACAACCCTGGAGGATTCAACCAATTCCTAGAACTTCCGAAAGGGTTTACTGGTTCCAGCTGACTTGACCTTGAAACGAAAGTCGAGCTCTCAGAAAAAAGAAAATTCAAGTTTCTATTTTAACCAACCAAGTTAATAAGATGTTTCAAATATGAGACACTAATTATCAGATATCTAATCTAGACATTTTTATCGAACTATTAAGTAAATATTAGTCAGAATTCACGCAGCAACCCGTCAGCTGTTGACGTCATCACGCAGTGTTCACTCATCTCTTCGCGTGGTTATGAGAAAGTTGAAAAAGCTTCATCTTTTTGAGTGAAATTTAACAAACTGGCCAATCAGAATAACTTTTCTCTATTAATAAAATGGTTTTAGTTAACGAAGACAAACACAAACAGTACCAGCACCCTCAAATTGAAAAAGTTTTTTTTTTTTGACGGAACGTCAACAAATGGGCCAATCAGAATGGACCTTCCTTTATCACCAAAATGGCTGCAGCTTCAGTGTTTGAAATTACGAAGATGGAATAATTTTGTTGCTGTTCAGTTCGTGGATGAACACTCAGTTTTTATGACAAATTAATTATTTCAAGAACACTTGCACTGTACTGTTGTTCAGTTCGTGGATGAGCACTTAGTTTTTATGACAAATTAATTATTTCAAGAACACTTGCACTGTATTGTTGTTCAGTTCGTGGATGAGCACTCAGTTGTTTATGACAAATTAATTATTTCAAGAACACTTGCAGTGTATTGTTGCTCAGTTCGTGGATGAACACTCAAACATTTATGACAAATTAATTATTTCAAGAACACTTGCACTGTATTGTTGTTCAGTTCGTGGATGAACACTCAAATATTTATGACAAATTAATTATTTCAAGAACACTTGCACTGCATCAAAAATGAGTTTATAAAGCGACTAAAATACTCCTTTTCGTTTTGTTTTTTATCATCAATTTCCATAATTGAAATAAATTCAGTCGGTAAAACAAGTAATCGTTATCAATGTCAGCCATTTTCGTTGATTTCTCGTCTCCAACTTTTCCATACGTTTGTTACCTGTCGCAGTGTGACCTGACCTTACCTCACTTTGAAACATGCATAATATTACTCTCCAGTGACAACTAGTGTAGTGTTAAGTTGTGTAGTGTCAGATAAAATTTCTCAGATGTGAGACGTCACCATCAAAACCTGTTAGCCTATTTTAAGTGAATAAAATATAACACTTCCTACGTGAGACTACCTAAATTAGTAACAAACAAGCCTCCCCCCCCCCCGTTTTGAAATCAAAGAAATTGCGAAAATTGTATCTTTGAGGATAGAAGAATATAGTGAAATTTCATATTAAATTTTTAACAAAGTAATAGAGCAACAACATCTATCAAACATTATAACAAATCTAAATAAACCATTTAACCACTACGAGGGAAGACCCGAAAAGTTCTCGTTTACGTTCAGAATCATCGCGCCTTCCCGTTTTCAAAATCCTGGATCCGCCACTGATAAATTGAATACACGTACAGAACCAAACAGTTCAACATCTTTCAACTTAAGCAGTAAGGAAAAACAAACTAGCTGATTATACAATACTTTTAGACTGAAGCTGGCTCCTGAGGTGGACGGTCTGAATGTTTGACTTAATCTCGTGTGTAAACTGAATAAATTACTTTTTATATACAGATTTTTAGTGGTTGAAGGGGGCGCTACTGCATCACAACACTCATTAGTAGATAGAAGTTTAAACCAAACTCATTAGTAGGTAGAAGTTTAAACCCAACTCATTAGTTGATAGAAGTTTTAAACCAAACTCATTAGTAGATAGAAGTTTAAACCCAACTCATTAGTAGGTAGAAGTTTAAACCCAACTCATTAGTTGATAGAAGTTTAAACCTATCTACTAATGAGTTCTTCAAGTTTAAACCCAACTCATTAGTAGGTACAAGTTTAAACCAAACTCATTAGTAGGTAGAAGTTTAAACCCAACTCATTAGTAGGTAGAAGTTTAAACTAAACTCATTAGTAGGTAGAAGTTTAAACCAAACTCATTAGTAGGTACCTTCTACCTACTAATGAGTTGGGTTTAAACTTTTTAAACTAAACTCATTAGTAGGTAGAAGTTTGGTTTTATCTACTAATGAGTTCAAGTTTAAACCCAACTCATTAGTAGGTAGAAGTTTAAACCAAACTCATTAGTAGATAGAAGTTTAAACCAAGCTCATTAGTAGATAGAAGTTTAAGCCAAACTCATTAGTAGATAGAAGTTTAAACTAAACTCATTAGTAGATAGAAGTTTAAACCAAGCTCATTAGTAGATAGAAGTTTAAACCAAACTCATTAGTAGATAGAAGTTTAAACTAAACTCATTAGTAGATAGAAGTTTAAACCCAACTCATTAGTAGGTACAAGTTTAAACCCAACTCATTAGTAGGTAGAAGTTTAAACCAAACTCATTAGTAGGTACAAGTTTAAACCCAACTCATTAGTAGGTAGAAGT
>NW_013672530.1:37801-40558 GCF_000517525.1 Limulus polyphemus
CATTAGTAGATAGAAGTTTAAACCAAACTCATTAGTAGATAGAAGTTTAAACCAAGCTCATTAGTAGATAGAAGTTTAAACCAAACTCATTAGTAGATAGAAGTTTAAACTAAACTCATTAGTAGGTACAAGTTTAAACTAAACTCATTAGTAGGTACAAGTTTAAACCAAACTCATTAGTTGATAGAAGTTTAAACCAAACTCATTAGTAGATAGAAGTTTAAACCAAACTCACAGGTAGATAGAAGTTTAAACCAAACTCACAGGTAGATAGAGACATTAAAAGATTGCTTCAGTCAAGGTAGAACTTGTTGTAAAAAAATGAGTCTACATCATTTATAACTTGTATTTTAACAATCCAGTTTTGCCCACTAATTAGACTACAGCCAAACTGAACATGATGTTTAAAAAAGGTTTTACATGAACATCTGAGACTAACACCTGTTGTAATAAAAGGTTGATTTTTATTTTGAGTGTTATAATAGTCACATGTAGAAGTTTGAAAACAAATCATTAACACACGATGAAGAGAAGTTTGAGTCATCTTAATCATCACAGGTGAAAGAAGCTGATTTCGTCATTAGAAATAAAATATACAAGTTTAATTAATATTAACGAAGGAAATATTTTAATTATCAAGAGAAGTTGACATAAGTTTGTTAAGCTAGATATGGAATGCCTGTTTTGATTGATTCAATGTATTGTTCAAGCATCTTTGATTTTGTAATATATCACAACTTGATTGTAACAGAGGATGTACGCAGAGAGATTGTTTCTTTGTTTACTGATGTTATAGAGCTCAAGCACTGGGTTTCTTTTGATTACAAATGTTGACTTCAATGTCGATATCACGTCACTTGTCAACAACAGGTGTTTGCTTACATGCATAAACTAACATTGAATGTTTTAACAAACAATTTGAGATTTATAAAATATATTTATTAAAAACTAATAATAAATATACTGACTATTAAACAAGATATTAATTTATACAATGTATTGACCACCTACTAGAACTTCCATGATTATATCAGACTTTTACTGTTACAAAGTACTTCCACTAGAGAACAGTTATAAGATGTAACAAATGTATTACATTTTAATAGGTCATACTGAAATATAGAAACAGAACTCTAGCAGAGTACTGAAAAACAAATTATAATCAATAAATTAATACCAGGTCCTTAAAAATACACATGCAATCTAATAGTTTTTCAATCTAAATGGAACCTTAAGTCATGTTGAAAAATATAGTGAACTTTCAGTAGAAACTTTTACTATATATAACAGTACACATTCAAGGTTTCTGGAAGTGACGACAGAGGATCATCAGAGGTTATTGACACTGATGATCTGGTTAATCCAACCGATGAAGGACGACACCTTCACATAAACACCTGGTACGTCTTTCCGACCGCATCCAAATCCCCATGATACTAATCCGCTGAGTTCATAATAACCATCTACTTCACACACCAGGGGGCCACCACCATCACCCTGTACAAAAAGTTTTTTAAAGTCATCTTAGCTGATATACAAATAATTTAGCACGATAAAGTATTATTTCTTAAGTGAAAAATATATAGCTTTGTTCCAAGAAAATTGAAATACCACCACATAAAATAGTGAATAAAAAAATAAAACAGTTATTATAAAGAGTAAGAAACTCTTGCAACAAAAGTTAAATGTAATAGATTAAGTTTTTAACTACAAGCAGAAGGTAGTTGTATCCGTTAAAAACCTTAGCTTAAAAAAAAAAAAGAACAAATGCGTTGATTTGTCAACTGAGTATCTCGCCCAATGAGATTTAAATGGAGTAAACTTAGTCTCACGATGATGAATTCCTCATCAAAAAATAAGGATTGTTGAAGACAACCAGCATAATAAAAGGATTGAGAGGTTTATATTTAGAACTTAGAATATATTTATCATTATAAACTCCTGATTTATTAATTTGTAATTACAAACAAAACAATGAAAATACTAAATATTAAAGAAATAAAACACATGAATAACAATCTGAAGTCTAAACCAGCTTACAATCTCTGCACTGATTTATTAGAAACAAAACAGTGAAAATAGTAAAGATACAAAACATGACTAGTGGTGTAAAATATAAACCAGCTTACAATCTCTGCACTGATTTATTAGAAACAAAACAGTGAAAATAGTAAAGATACAAAACATGACTAGTGGTGTAAAATATAAACCAGCTTACAATCTCTGCACTAACTAATACAGTGATATTATCTAGGTTAACTTCTGTAAACCCCAACAAACAACTCCAATGAAACACTGGTTAGTATAAGGGAAATCCATTCAAAGATTTAAAAAAAAACAAAATTATGCTTTACCTCAAACAGATAACACTTCATAAACATAAAAAAATAAAATAACTTGGTGTTGCTTATAATATATATTTTTATTAATGTCAAATTGAATTTACATTTAGCTCAGCTCATAGTTTACAACATCATATTTTGTTCAGTGTAAGTTAGTGTTGGTTGTGTTTAATCACATTTTGTTCAGTGTAAGTCAGTGTTGATTGTGTTTAATCACATTTTGTTCAGTGTAAATCAGTGTTGGTTGTGTATAATCACATTTTGTTCAGTGTAAGTCAGTGCTGGTTGTGGTTAATCACATTTTGTTCAGTGTAAGTCAGTGTTGGTTGTGTTTAATCACATTTTGTTCAGTGTAAGTCAGTGTTGGTTGTGTTTAATCACATTTTGTTCAGTGTAAATCAGTTTTGGTTGTGTT
>NW_013672530.1:41228-43225 GCF_000517525.1 Limulus polyphemus
TGTTTACACTAAAGTAATGTAGTAACATTTGTAGTTACACTTGTCAAGGTGATTTGTTTACACTAAAGTAATGTAATAACATCTGTAGTTACACTTGTCAGGGTGATTTGTTTACACTAAAGTAATGTAGTAACATTTGTAGTTACACTTGTCAAGGTGATTTGTTTACACTAAAGTAATGTAATAACATTTGTAGTTACACTTGTCAGGGTGATTTGTTTACACTAAAGTAATGTAGTAACATCTGTAGTTACATTTGTCAAGGTGATTTGTTTATATTAAAGTAATGTAGTAACATCTGTAGTTACACTTGTCAAGATGATTCGTTTACAATAAAGTAATGTAGTAACATCTGTAGTTACACTTGTCAAGTTTAGTGTAAACAAATCACGCATAGACAGGAATAAAGCAAAAACTCAATCAAGGTACATTAACCAGTACAGATAAGGATAAAGTGAAATACAAATGAACGTACCCTACAAGCATCTACAGATAAGGATAAAGTGAAATACAAATGAACGTACCCTACAAGCATCTACAGATAAGGATAAAGTGAAATACAAATGAACGTACCCTACAAGCATCTACAGATAAGGATAAAGTGAAATACAAATGAACGTACCCTACAAGCATCTACAGATAAGGATAAAGTGAAATACAAATGAACGTACCCTACAAGCATCATTTTCTTCTTCCCCACCAGCACAGAAGCTGCTGGCCGGTAGAATAAACACCTTTTCACTCACTGCATTTATCTTGCCGGTACACTCCTGATCATCAACAATAGGAACTTCAGCCTCACGCACTTTGAGACTAATAGGGCCAGCTACAGAAAAAACAAAACAAAATCATTTTAGATTCTAAAAATATTCAGCTTTATATGTGAACATAGACTTCTTTGTTCTGTCTTTAGCGACTGGATTAGTGGCATTCATAACATATGATCTTCTTAATCTCACTTCTTTAAACAAGCTTATTCTTGAGTTAACAGTACACTCCATGGTGAAAGGTTCCTTTCCTCTGATAAACACACTAAAGATGATGTAGTACTATATACAACTATCTATTTACAACACGGATTCTATAAACAAGCTTATTCTTGAGTTAACAGTACACTCCATGGTGAAAGGTTCCTTTCCTCTGATAAACACACTAAGGATGATGTAGTACTATATACAACTATCTATTTACAACACAGATTCTTTAAACAAGCTTATTCTTGAGTTAACAGTACACTCCATGGTAAAAAGTTCCTTTCCTCTGATAAACACACTAAAGATGATGTAGTACTATATACAACTATCTATTTACAACACAGCTTCTTTAAACAAGCTTATTCTTGAGTTAACAGTACACTCCATGGTAAAAAGTTCCTTATTTAGATCCAAATCAAACTTTGAAGGTTTGTCAAAGACAATATATTTTCATTCAAAACTCTCTAGTATATGTTACTCATCAACCCTACCTTTGAGAAGCCACACAAAAACTTTGATATCTGTGTTGAATGTAGTAATTTCACATTCTTTAGAGACTGATTTCTGTATTTAGATAAATATTTCTAGAGGTTATCTGGATTCTGACCTATGTAAATAGCCTTCTTTTAACAGGAGTTCATAACAACAATACATCAATGTACACAAATCACCTTGATAAATGTAACTATAGATGTTATGACATTACTTTGCATTGTTGTTCACATTGTGTTGGTCATGTTTTTAGTTTTGTTTCATTGTTGTTGTTGTTCACATTGTGTTGGTCATGTTTTTAGTTTTGTTTCATTGTTGTTCACATTGTGTTGGTCATGTTTTCAGTTATATTTCATTGTTGTTCACATTGTGTTGATCATGTTTTTAGTTTTGTTTCATTGTTGTTCACATTGTGTTGGTCATGTTTTCAGTTATATTTCATTGTTGTTTACATTGTGTTGGTCATGTTTTCAGTTATATTTCATTGTTGTTTACATTGTGTTGGTCATGTTTTTAGTTTCATTGTTATAT
>NW_013672530.1:43906-45832 GCF_000517525.1 Limulus polyphemus
TTTAATGTAAACAAATCACCTTGACAAGTGTAACTACAAATGTTACTACATTACTTTAATGTAAACAAATCACCTTGACAAGTGTAACTACAAATGTTACTACATTACTTTAGTGTAAACAAATCACCTTGACAAGTGTAACTACAAATGTTACTACATTACTTTAGTGTAAACAAATCACCTTGACAAATATAACTAAGATAATAACCTCTCTGAATTAGTGTTTGGTACTAGAACTAACCTTCTCCGCGGTAACCATATCCAGTGACAGTGCAATGTTTCCCGGGTTGTCGAGTAACGCCCCTGGCGGGAAGACACACCAAACATGTGTCATTGTTTAGACCTGTCTCTTTCTCTAGTTTCAACAGAGCAATGTCGTTGTCTAATGTTTGGCTGTTGTAGTTGTGATGAATATAGGTTGTATACACCCGGTGAGTCTCAGCTCCTAGACTTCCAACTCGCCTACTTAGATCAAAGTCTCCAACTCTCACATAGAGATAGTCTCCAGTCTTCATCAAGCTAGAAAGTAATTTATCATTCTCAATATTTTAGCAAAGTTCCTCTCTGTTTCTCTAAAATACAACAAATATAGTATTTACCTCAACCCTTTTGTGAAATCTTACGTTATACCAGTGACCTCTCGGATTATCGTAAAAACTAAAATATGGTAAAAAGTTTGTTTGTTTGAATCTCGCGCAAAGCTACACGAGGACTATCTGCGCTACTCGTCCCTAATTTAGCAGTTTAAGACTAGAGGGAAGGCAGCTAGCACGAGGGCTATCTGCGCCAGCCGTCCCTAATTTAGCAGTGAAAGACTAGAGGGACGGGACTAGTCATCACCGCCAACTCTTGGGCTACTCTTTTAACAGCCAAAAGTACGATTGACTGTCACCTTATAATGTTCTCATGGTTGAAAGGATGAGTATATTCGATGACGGGATTCGAACTAGCGACCCGCAGATTGCGAGTCGAGTGCCCTAACAACCTGGCCATGAATTTGCTTATATAATCTACAGGAGTTTTTGACCATCACTTTATAATGTTTTATTTAAGTGACCTTTGTAGCTACCACAAAAGTTGAATAACTAAGACAATCAAGAGTTTTCATTAGATACAAGATTTCAAACAGAAACGTTACTAGTTCAATTAATCAGTTGTTGGGATTAAAGAAGAGTCACGGATACTTGATTGATACACAACTTTAATGTCACAAAAATTAAGAGCCTCTAAAAACAACCTATGTGGTATATGAATACACCACGTGTTTCTTTCTGGCTCATGGGTTTATAATGCTAAGAATCAGGTTTCTATGTATGAAGTTGGCAGAGCACAGATAGCCCATTGTGTAGCTTTGAACTTTACAACAAACAAACAAACCCGCGTTTTCTTTAGTAGATAATACTTGTATGTCTGAGGAAGGTGGAGTTGATGCAATACTGTACGTTATGCAAGAATGTCAACAGTAGTGTCTTTGAATGGTCGAACAGGTGATATCTGAAGCTTACGGTCTCGCCTAAGTTCGAATGACAATGATTAGCCACGTGCTATTCTCTTACAGTATGAGTTTCTTGCAATCTGAAGTAAGTCGTATTGAGTCAGTCTCTTACAGGATCGTGAAGGAAAAGTAGCTAAAATAGAGAATCTAATAAAAGCGACATCTATCGTTCCATAAAACAAATACACACACACTGTATTTATGTCATGTTTATTGTACTAAAGATTGTAAATTTCGTATTTCACTTAGTGTCCAATCTCATTATACCATTCAACGTCATGATTCGGTTATTAAGAGACTTAGCTTACATTGTAATTAGTATATTGAACGCATCTCCTGTTATGAAGCAGACCGAAAGTTACCTCAGTTTTAGGTAAATACTAGACCACCGTGACCCGTTGGGTCAACCACTATTCAGAGGTTATGAAGAA
>NW_013672530.1:46431-48144 GCF_000517525.1 Limulus polyphemus
TTCTACGTGCCGTTATAACACATTTTCATCTCATCATTTAATTTCTGTTGTGCATATATTGTTGTATAATAATGGAATGTACGAAAAGTGACCCGAAAAACGGGGCTAACTCGGTAACCCGTGACCCGATTTTAACGAAACTTGTTTTATTCTGTTTCTATTCTCATTTCATTACAAATATGGCGGTATTGTGCGCCGTTTTTGCTGTACTTAATTACAGACAAGCCCACACACACACACACAAACAATCTCAGAGTTTTAGTAGTATATAGATAACACAGAGTGGATAAGATAGTGAAAATATTGGTGTAATGACTAAAGGATATTGTATTGTGGAGTTTGCTAGATCTGTCGAAATGTGTACTGCCTTTTACTCCTATTATATAAAGATGGGAACCCGCAGAGTGGTGGATAAATCATTCAAGACATTGAAATGTTGGTAGGAGTAAAACTAATATAATATTATAATGTATTTAAATATACGATGATTACAAGTCGAAACAAGAAAGTTTATCTTTATATAAATCACTAGTTAGGCCTGCCTCACTTGGAATATAATTCTGATCTCTTTATCTAAGCAAGGATATTGACTTATTGAAAATGTTTCAGAGGATGGTAACTGGAATGACTCAAGAGGCCATATTATTAGTTAAAAGCCTCGGATTACATTGTGCTATGAATGACTCAAGAGGCCATATTATTAGTTAAAAGCCTCGGATTCCATTGTGCTATGAATGACTCAAGAGGCCATATTATTAGTTAAAAGCCTCGGATTCCATTGTGCTATATTCTGATAATAATAGGACGGGAGGACAAAAGTACAAGTTTTGGAAAAAAGACAGGCAAGACACCTATGGAATGAGATGTCATTGTCTATAGTGGAGGCAGCACCATACAAGAGTTGTTTAAGGGGATTGAATCATTTCTTAAATAATAAAAGGTGGGTTTAATATTTCATATGATCCCTTGTTGTCCACATGTTATATTACTTACTATTTATTAAACCTACTGAAGAGGAACATTTTAAAACAATGATCCCTTGTTGTCCACATGGTATATTACTTACTATTTATTAAACCTACTGATCAGGAACATTTTAAAACAATGATCCCTTGTTGTCCACATGGTATATTACTTACTATTTATTAAACCTACTGATCAGGAACATTTTAAAACAATGATCCCTTGTTGTCCACATGGTATATTACTTACTATTTATTAAACCTATTGATCAAAAACATTTTAAAACAGTGATCCCTTGTTGTCCACATGTTATATTACTTACTATCTATTAAACCTACTGAAGAGGAACATTTTAAAACAGTGATCCCTTGTTGTCCACATGTTATATAACTTACCATTTACCAAGAGAAGTATTATAAAACATTGTCTATTAGATCTACTGGAGAGGAGTATTATAAAACATGGTCTATTAGATCTACTGGAGAGGAGTATTATAAAACATGGTCTATTAGATCTACTGGAGAGAAGAATTATAAAACATTGTCTATTAGATCTACTGGAGAGGGGTATTATAAAACATTGTCTATTAGATCTACTGGAGAGGGGTATTATAAAACATTGTCTATTAGATCTACTGGAGAGGAGTATTATAAAACATTGTCTATTAGATCTACTGGAGAGGGGTATTATAAAACATTGTCTATTAGATCTACTGGAGAGGAGTATTATAAAACATTGTCTATTAGACCT
>NW_013672531.1:0-1969 GCF_000517525.1 Limulus polyphemus
AAGTGTAAATGTTAATCATTGATGATAGTGGTAAATGTTAATCATTGATGATAATTAACATTTACCACGATACCATCAATGGGTAAATGTTAATCATTGATGATAGTGGTAAATGTTAATCAATTTACACTTATCTCAAAGTTAATCATTGATGATAGCGGTAAATGTTAATCATTGATGATAGGGGTATCATCAATGATTAACATTTCTAACATTTACCAATCATCAATGATTGATTAACATTTACCACTATCATCAATGATTAACATTTACCACTATCATCAATGATTGACATTTACACTTATCTCAATGATTAACATTTACCACTATCATCAATGATTAACATTTACCACTACCATCAATGATTAACATTTACAACTATCATCAATGATTAACATTTACCACTATCATCAATGATTAACATTTACACTTATCTCAATGATTAACATTTACCACTATCATCAATGATTAACATTTACACTTATCTTAGTGATTATCATTTACCACTATCATCAATGATTAAAATTTACTACTATCATCAATGATTAACATTTACCACTATCATCAATGATTAACAGTTACCGCTACCATCAATGATTAACATTTACCACTATTGAGATAAGTGTAAATGTCAATCATTGATGATAGTGGTAAATGTTAATCATTGATGATAGTGGTAAATGTTACTTATTGATGATAGTGGTAAATGTTAATCATTGATGATAGTGGTAAATGTTAGTCATTGATGGTAGTGGTAAATGTTAATCATTGATGATAGTGGTAAATGTTAATCATTGATGATAGTGGTAAATGTTAATCATTGATGATAGTGGTAAATGTTAATCATTGATGATAGTGGTAAATGCTAATCATTGAGATAAACGTAAATTGTCTTATTTGTCATTTTCTTGACTGTTTTACTCCTGTGGGTTGGTAACCTGTTTTCAAAAGAAGTTCCAGTAGTTAGTTGTAAACGTACTGCATTTATCTATAGTTGAAGGAAGCTGAGATTTATACAGATCAAATGTATATATTTCTTGCTTAAGTCCCTTCTCCTATACATGATTAATGAAAGGTTTTTTGCTCTAATTACAGTTTCCAAAATTCACATGTCATTTCGTTCTTGAATTATGTTTTTTTGGAATTGAGATAACTTTAGATTATTTATTTGAACCTCAAAAATAATCACTTTTACTTTGAAAAACTTGTTTTGCCACCTAGTTTGTATCTGTACGAGCTAAACATTGTGCTGCCAATGTGTGATGACTCTCTGTATTAAACATTGTGCTGCCAATGTGTTATGACTCTTTGTATTAAACATTGTGCTGCCAATGTGTGATGACTCTCTGTATTAAACATTGTGCTGCCAATGTGTGATAACTCTCTGTATTAAACATTGTGCTGTCAATGTATAATGACTCTCTGTATTAAACATTGTGCTGCCAATGTGTGATGACTCTCTGTATTAAACATTGTGCTGCCAATGTGTGATGACTCTCTGTATTAAACATTGTGCTGCCAATGTGTGATGACTCTCTGTATTAAACATTGTGCTGCCAATGTGTGATGACTCTCTGTATAGCCCCTCATTTGTTATTACTTAATGTATGTTTTTGATTGTTTGTTGTATGCACAAAGCTACATAATGAGATATCTGTACTGTGCCCACCGAAGTTTTAACGTTATTGCACAAAGCTACATAATGGGATATCTGTACTGTGCCCACCGAAGTTTTAACGTTATTCCACAAAGCTACATAATGGGATATCTGTACTGTGCTCACTGAAGTTTTAACGTTATTGCACAAAGCTACATAATGGGATATCTGTACTGTGCTCACTGAAGTTTTAACGTTATTGCACAAAGCTACATAATGGGATATCTGTACTGTGCTCACTGAAGTTTTAACGTTATTGCACAAAGCTACATAATGGGATATCTGTACTGTGCTCACCGAAGTCTTAACGTT
>NW_013672531.1:2670-17236 GCF_000517525.1 Limulus polyphemus
TAACTTCTTCCCTCACGTTATCTCTCCCCTACAGCTTACAACTAACTTCTTCCCTCACGTTATCTCTCCCCTACAGCTTACAACTAACTTCTTCCCTCACGTTATATCTCCCCTACAGCTTACAACTAACTTCTTTCTACATACTCTAATGTGTAACTAAAGACTTACCAACAATCACACATACTGAAACAATTTATTAACAAAATTTCAAGATACACTAATATAATATAAACATCAAAATGAGAAATCTGTGCACATAGATTGTGCCATTCTTAATTTGACAAAAGAAGAAAATAATTTTGTTTAAATATATTAAAGTTAAAGGTAATCAAATCATCAGAAAGAGAAAGCTATGATTGAACATATCACCTTTATTGATGAAAGGATTCTCACTTTTTATATTTACAATAAATTACTTAATTAATTACTGTCTGATTTTTTAAGATATATATATATCTTTTTTTAGGGAGACCAAATTTGCTAACACTGTTCATGTATATGTGTTTCTAGATAAATATAAGACTTGTCTCATGACAGAGAGGTGATTGTTTCTCATTTAATGTTCGTTGGCATGTATCTGACTAATAAACAAAGGTCAAAGTATTTGTCTTCTTAGAGAGTTCATTAGTTCTAGATTATATATATGTGTGTGTAAAATTAATGTTCAAACATACTTTCAGTAATGGATTATGGGTGTATACTTTGTGGTGAATATTTTCGAAATGTCCAATCATGTGATCATTATCTCAGTACAAATCATTTTGATGACTGTCTTATCCGTTTTTGTTTTTTTTGTGTGGAAATGTGTTTTATTTACTACATTGGGCCCTTGATGTTATACAGAATAGACATAATGTATTTCAGATGAGGATAGTGAAGGAAATCATTTTGTTTAAACGAATGAAATGAAAGATTCCTTGACAGGACCATCACATCCTGAAAAAGAGAAAGCAAACTTTTTAAGTTTGTTTGTCTTAGAGCAAAGCCACATTGGGCTATCTGCTGTGCCCACTGCATGAAATTGAACCCCGGATTTTAGCATTGTAAGTACATAGACTTCTCGCTGTCCCACCAGGGGACAAATGTTTAGGTAATGACGTTCAGATAGAAATGGAAAGAACTGCCATATGTTGTTAGTTTCAGTCAGCAAGCTCTCGACAAAGATTTCTTTTATCATAATAATCCTTTAAACTTTCACAATATACTTAGAAAGCTAAAAGTGATAATTAAACATCCTTTTCAGAATGAATAGATGTTAGTTATAGAAATGAAAAACGCCAGTAAATCCAAAAAGTATGATCAGACATAGGAGGAAAAACTATAATCAGTTCGTAGTAAATCATAAAAACACAATCGGTTTTCTTGTTCACTATTTATCAAAACATCAGGTACGATAAAATCCTTTCATGACATATAATTGTACAAGCGTGTAAAGAAATTATTAACTATAATATTTGCCTTCGTTCAAATGATGTGTGATAAAAACTGATGTGCAACAGTGTTATTATAAAGAAATTATTCGCTATAATATTTGCCTTCGTTCAAATGATGTGTGATAAAAACTGATGTGCAACAGTGTTACTATAGATGATTCATTAAAATAATAGTTTTACTTGTAACTTTTAGAACATAATTGAATCTAAACATTAATGATGTAATCACTGGTTGAGACAGTCTTTGATGAGATCATCATGTGGCCTAGCAACACGCTATCTGAACAACTTCCGCCTGTCATGGCGCCAATACCCTATTGTTCCACTTCGTGGAACTACTTCATCACGCCTAGAAACGCTTCCTCTGTCTTCCGCCTGTTGTGACGTCCTAGCAACGCACCCTCTGGTGACACTTCGGGGAACTATGAGGTCATCGTCTCTGGTGTCTCTACCATTCCCCTCCCCTGTGCCGTGTATAATATGTAATAGTTATGATTCAGTCAGCCGTGTAATACGTAATAGGTATGCAACACTCAGGTGTATAATACGTAATAGGTATGCAACACTCGTGTGTATATTACCTAATAGGTATGCAACACTCAGGTGTATAATACGTAATAGGTATGCAACACTCAGGTGTATATTACGTAATAGCTATGCAACACTCAGGTGTATATTACGTTATAGCTATGCAACACTTAGATGTATATTACGTAATAGGTATGCAACACTCAGGTGTATATTACGTTATAGCTACGTAACACTCGTGTGTATATTACGTAATAGGTATGCAACACTCATGTGTATAATACGTAATAGGTAAGCAACACTCGTGTGTATATTACGTAATAGGTAAGCAACACTCGTGTGTATATTACGTAATAGGTATGCAACACTCGTGTGTATATTACGTAATAGGTATGCAAAACCCAGGTGTATATTACGTTATAGCTATGCAACACTCGGGTGTATATTACGTAATAGTTATGGAAAGCCCTTTGATCTCCACTCATCACCTCACTCAGGCGGCATTATTTGGACACAGTGATACTTCCTGACTTCTCATATAGAGGAACATAAATACAATAGTGGCTCTACCCTTACCCCTTTATTCTGATAGTAATGTTCTTGATTAAAAAGTTATGAGAAAGTACAAAAATTGAGCATATCCACAACTATCTAAAGATATGTACTTTTTTGATTAAATTTCTTCACAATATCCTATAAGAAGATCTATTACGACGCAGATACCGTATATAATGACACAAAAAATAGTATCATCAGAAAGTGTTGTAACTTCATTTTCAAACCTATTTGTGCTCTTTAGATGTGCAGAAAGAAAAGGAGGAAGTGACTTCAAACTTCTATCAACTATCTACGAAATCGTTTCAGTAGGCATTTTAATATAAAGGTTTGAAAAGGCATTCCTTTTTCATGGGAACACTACTATATATGTAAATCATTATAAAATAGAAATGACTTAACTTCCTTTATGGTTATGAAATCCTACATGAGGGGAGAATTATATCTTAAACTAAGCACCAATAGTAACTCGCCCATTGAAATCCTACATGAGGGGAGAATTATATCTTAAACTAAGCACCAATAGAAAATCGCCCATTGAAATCCTACATGAGGGGAGAATTATATCTTAAACTAAGCACTAATAGAAAATCGCCCATTGAAATCCTACATGAGGGGAGAATTATATCTTAACTAAGCACCAATAGAAAATCGCCCATTAGTTGTTCACAAAGTTATAAAACCTAGAGGAGGTGATGCAATTTTTTTGAAACACAAATTCAAGCTGGCAGAGAAGAATCTGTATTGTCTGAAAGATCAAAATTGTTGGGTATACATGGGGAATAATATATATTCCAGAAATGAAAATATTAAATCAGAAGTAACGAAGCTTTACATGTTTATATTTAATAGGCTTGTCTATTAACTTTCAACTGACAAAGAAAACACCAATTTAAATTTCTACCTTATTCAATACATCTTGAATAATGGGCTGTATTTACCACATGCTCATTGTAATACAAAACTAAACAAGCGTCCTATGTTGTACCACAACAAAGTGTATTACATATGATTTCGTGTTAGGGTACAACATCACAAAGAATCAGTATTAAGAAATATCTAGGTCTTTATTATGTTTGAAAGGAACCTAAATCTCGAGAAAATCATGCAGCAATTTGTAGAGAGAGAGAAGAGGCTTACATGGATGAAATGTTCGATTGTTATGAACTGAATGGTTAATTTGATAGATTTCACCGCTATATTAGGTTCTTTCCTGATTTAACATGAGAGCTGGCACATCTCCTTAAAGCAGACAAAACACTAGTACATTTCTTAAGACAGTTATCAACCGTTCTCCAACTTTTGCCTGGTGAAGATACTTTCAAATGCCTTACTTCTATATTTCCATCATGATCATACACAAATCTAATCATTCGGTAGTACTTATTATTCAAGATGAAAACTGACAAAGTATAGTGAAAAACTTGTTACTTCCTCATTGGAGGAACTTAAGTTAAATCTAAGTGTTAATTTGTTATTTGTCACTAACAAATAGCTGGGTAGTTTGACTTATGAAAGACCATGTCTGCATCTAATCATATACTAAAAGATATTGAGTAGTACTAAAAACTTGAAGTTCAAAGTGAAGATATAAAGGTTCTCAAGAATTATGTGGAGTAACTGTTGGAGACCAGATATTTATAGTATGGTCCGCTTCGTTCACCTTGGAACCTTACATTTAGGAAACTCTTTGATGAAGATATGGACGTAGACATTAAAAGGTATGTTAAAAGACCAATAATATTTTAAAGAGTTTTACAGAATATCAAAGAGCAAGATTCATAGAAGTACCTTCCCCTGGAATACAAAATACTAATCCTCTTCTAGATTCAGCATTTTCTGTACTAATGAAAAATGAGTTGAGATACGTAAAAGCGAGGTTGGTCATTGTGTTTAATTAAACCGATATGAACTTTCCACCTCTAGTTCCTTTGAAGAATACTTTGACTGAAACAAAGATGTATTATCAGTTGCAGTTTATAATAAATATGAGATCATTGATATACATAGTTATTACTGGTAAAGCAATATATACAGAGTAAGATGGTTAGTGTATGTAATGTTTTGGCATCCTTAGATATATCAAAACGCATGATACTTGTTTTCTAACCTAAACTATTCTTTTCAGTGAATGAAGCATATATAAGATGCACAAATGTCAATTGTAGTCCATAGCCTGAATGTCTATTATAGTCCATAGCCTGAATGTCTATTGTAGTCCATAGCCTGAATGTCTATTGTAGTCCATAGGCTGAATGTCTATTATAGTCCATAGCCTGAATGTCTATTGTAGTCCATAGCCTGAATGTCTATTGTAGTCCATAGCCTGAATGTCTATTGTAGTTCATAGCCTGAATGTCTATTGTAGTCCATCGCCTGAATGTCTATTATAGTCCATAGCCTGAATGTCTATTATAGTCCATAGCCTGAATGTCTATTATAGTCCATAGCCTGAATGTCTATTATAGTCCATAGCCTGAATGTCTATTGTAGTCCATAGCCTGAATGTCTATTGTAGTCCATAGCCTGAATGCCTATTGTAGTCCATAGCCTGAATGTCTATTGTAGTCCATCGCCTGAATGACTGCTGATTATACTTTCTCGTCATTGAAAGGCGAGACAGCTGTGATTATGTTAATCTAGTTGAACGTTCTCTAGTGGCTGAATTTACATTAGGAATAAAAACATCACAGAATTATCTCTAAATGAAAAAGACAAAATCTTTAATAAAACTAAGCGAAAATGAAGCACCACCTGCAGAAATAATGTCACCATTATACCATCAATGAGTTCAACACTAAAAACAATTATCACAATTAACTTCTTCAACCATCGCCAAAAAATCCTTAAACAATTATTTCCATCAGCAGAACAATTAAAAGATAACAGTGGGGGATTACGTAATTTCGTAAATCATAATGTCAATAACGTATCTGTACGTGAATAAACTGAGGTAATATTATTAATGTTTGATATGCACGTGTTCACTGCAAATGCATCAGACAAAGGTTTGAGGATCATTGATAAATCGAAAAATTCATAGATATACAGGGGATCGTTATCTTATGGGTGAATTTATTTACTTTTCGGGTCAAATTATGATTATAATAGTTAAGCATAGACACTTGGGAGGGACAACATACGGTTTAGTTACCCAATCTAATATTGTATATCAGGAAGAAGAAGTATAATGTACACTAGAGTAAATATAAATAAAGATAGATCATAAAGATAGTAAATATAAATAAAGATAGACCATAAATATAGTAAATATAAATAAAGATAGACCATAAATATAGTAAATATAAATAAAGATAGACCATAAAGATAGTAAATATAAATAAAGATAGATCATAAAGATAGTAAATATAAATAAAGATAGACCATAAAGATAGTAAATATAAATAAAGATAGACCATAAAGATAGTAAATATAAATAAAGATAGATCATAAAGATAGTAAATATAAATAAAGATAGACAAAACCTTGTCGAAACGTTGTACATTTGCTGTTATGTTAAACTTATATTAATGTTTTTTTCATTACCCATTCAAGCCGTCTCCAGCCATTATTAGAGTACTGATAATTTCTTGAAAAGGTGCTGAAGTGTAGCATAGAAAAGAAAGAAAGAGGTATAGCGACAAGACTTTTCAAGAAATAGCATGTATACGATAGAACACCCATGATAGAACGTGTAATTATATTATAGATATCAATAATGCATATTATCATATATGCTTATATTATAAGACTGTACAATGGTAACCATAGCAACCTAAACCACCACTTCTTGTTGTGTTTCAATAACAATACTACCCATCAACGAACCACCAATTATGATAACACATCAGAATTGCACTGCACTAATGTATCAAGCAATGGATTAGGTGTTATGTCCTAATGTCTTATGATAAGTATAATTAATCAAAATTATCTGTAATGGGAAAAATGTAAAACTACACCTCGTTATACACATAGAATTAATTACTACATACAATAACACTGTCCATGTGAAAAATAATTAAACTTATTAGATGGAACACTGTAAACAAAAAGTTTGAAAATTTGTATTCTGTCATAAGTTTGGTACTTTCGCTACTAATATTATTGTCAGTATAAATCATATAGGGTGACAACATTCTTTCAAAAATGCTTTTCCATTCTCTACAGATTTTACAGACCTGCACATATGCGTGATTGGAGATTTCGAGTTTTCAATATAATTCTATCTAATTAACCCCATTTTATCTTTAGAACATTTGAAGGGTGAAATACTTAAGACTTATTTCAGCATACGGGCTCTATAAAAATGATGAAAAATCTTACTAGCATTATGCAGAGTTCTCACTAGTCAGCTAGTTTATCAGAGGGATTTTTATCAAACATCAGATGATGTTTTTCATCAGAAAATTCACTCACTCCTTCATAAAACACTATTTCAATCACATGATCATCCTAACTATCAATAATCGAGTGATAACTCCACAAATTATTACATACATTGCATCTCTGTATCATTCAAGAGCTAGGGAAGCAAGAGATGCCACTTTTAGAAAACCTGACTTCAAATAGAATAGTATCTGAAGGTAAAAAATCAGATTTTTATATTATGCTATCCCAATTTTCTGATAAAGTGGGTGAAATCGAAAGAAGTGTGACACAAGAGTTTCTGAACATAAAAAATACATTAAATATGGAAGCACGTTAAACTAAACAACTTCCTAACTTCCTTTGTAAGGAATTCAAAATTCCAAGGTCAAGTAGTCGTTATTGGCCAGTTTTCCTGCCAGAGGACAACGTGAGATTGGAGATGGACACATGAATGTGTTGAAACTAGTTCCTCCAGCATTAACAATTTTAAGAATTTATTCCATTTACTGCATTTTTGTTTTCTAATTGCAACACATGATTGTGGGTTATTTAATGTGAATGTCAATTTCTTTCAGTTCATGATTGTACAGATCAACGACTATCTTCACTGTCAATAATCGAATAGTAGCCACAATATGCAGTTCATACATTCCACCAGATCTTACTACCTGATAACTCGGAAAGCAATGAACAATAGCTCCTTTAATTTGTCAGAATCTCAACCTAATAATCATCCAAGCTAGTTAGAACTTGTAGTCACTTTCATTTTCAGTGGCATCTTATCTGGTTCATCGAAGACAAACAGATAAGTATCCCCAGTTTCCTCTCTTTCATTAGGCAGGTCGAGATGACCCAATACATTGCCCTTGTCTTATTTTAACTCATCATTTTCCTCTCTAGGCTTACCTTTGATGTATGAATGAAGTTTAACAACGTATTCAACGTGCTTTTGCACGCCTTGTGTCCATAAACTGTAGCTCATACATCAGAGGACTAACTTATTGGAGTACCTGGTACGGACCAATTCAGCTGAACCCAAATTACTTTTGTGCAGGTGGTACATACCACAACAACATCCAGTCACCAGTTTGGAACATCCATTCTTTTACTGTCTAATCACAATGTTTCTGCTGGCAGGTTGATTTCTCTAGTTTTTGTGAGCTGAATTCATGTGCATCAACCATCATCGAACTTAGCCACCCCACATAATCTTGGAGACACTGGAGAACTTCTACTTATGGTGGAAGACCATACTCAAGTCCACAGGGAGTAACATCTCCCATCTAGACATGAACAGTTCCATTGATTTATATGACATCATCACAAATGACAAGTGTTCATCCACTTGGTTCTATCAAGATTAATAAACTTCACAAACATCCACTTAGCAGTCTGTATTAACCATTCTGCCAAACCATCACACAGAGTGATAAGGTGAAGTATGAGTCTTCACCACACTATACATCTTACACAACTCAGTGTGAAGTCAGCTATTGAAGTTAACTTCCCAGAACCACTAGCTGCACCATTGTCAGACCACCATGCCTTATGGGCTGGTAAAACATGATACCGCATACCTTTTTGTGCTTATAACTGCTTGTGAAGATGTCATAGGTTACGTGCATTCATGTCAAGCTCCTCTACTAGTGCCACTCAGGCTTTATCTCACTGAACAGCAAGGAGCACCCATGTTAGGTCAGGGTCCTTAAACCTTCAGTTGCTTTTCTTGGAACTTTTTAAGTGTGAATTTCAGGGACAGTTATCACTAAATGACCACGATTTTTCATTCCACACCATGTCCACCTAGGGGTGGACTCCTCTATGTGGTAAGGGGACCTCCCAGG
The DNA here is from genome assembly GCF_000517525.1 of Limulus polyphemus. NCBI lineage: Eukaryota > Metazoa > Arthropoda > Merostomata > Xiphosura > Limulidae > Limulus > Limulus polyphemus. Next base: position 11,402 of record NW_013672531.1, read on the forward strand.
GAAAGTTCTGTATTTCCAGTTTACCTCTTCTTGGACCTGAACATCTACCCATTAGTTTGCTGTGCATGGCGACCTGTGAAGGGGAGGAGAGCATCTCAGTGGTTGAGTGGTGTCTGAGGCACTGGCCTTGAATTTCTGTAGACAGGTGGCCTTGGAGTGGCTCCCCCATGGTCAATCGGCTAGTCCTGTTGGGCTAGGGTCAACTGAGTGCCAGTTTTGGGCATTCACAATGGGTGGACATTGTGTCTGATGCTGGTGTTAGGGTATAGTATTTACGAAGCACTGGCATTGTAGTGTGTCCCCTCATAGGACTCCGAGGTGGGTGGGGTGAGTGAACATTGCATCAGTCTCCTTTTCCTATGGATCCCCCAATCCTTGAAAAAATAAAATAATAAAAAACTTTATAGGTAAGCGACCACATGGAGGAATCTGTTCCACAGTCACCAATCAAGTCGGTTCCTGTCCCTCGATTTCTAATTATTCGTTCTCTGTCTGACAAATCCTTAGGGCAAATGTTTCCTTTTTTCATTCAGAAGGGATTAGAGAGGCTTGCTGGCTCTCCCAAGTTAGACAAGAAGTTGCATTCTGAAGACATCTTGGGAGCATCATCTACACCAGCACATAGCAAACTCCTCCTGAAGTCAAAGGCCCTTGGAGACATACCTATTGAGGTTACTCCCCATGCTACTTTGAACTCCCCAAGTTGGAGATCTTCACTGATTTCTCCAGCCAAGGAGTTTCTGCTGTGTGCCTTATCTCCTCTCGCAAGAAAGGAATTATGCTGTCAACCAATGTTCTGATTTTGACATTTACATCGCCACATCCACTTGCCTCTGTCCAGGCAAGTTATCTTAGCTCTAAGGTACGGCTTTATGTTCCTAACCCTCTCAAATATTTCCAGTGTCAGCAGTTTAGACATTCTAAGGCTTCTTGTCATAGTTCTTTGACGTATGCTCCTTGTGGTGGCAACGACATGATGCCTACGAGTGTCAACTGGACCCTCACTGCGTCAATTGTGGTGGTTCTCATCCCTCTTACTTTCCATCTTGCCCTAAGTGAGTGGAGGAGAAAGAGGTACAACTTTTATGTACTGTCAATAACATTTCATACCTCGAGGCACAGAAATTATTGTCTTCCACTCCATCTCGGACATATGCTGCTGCATTATGTTTCACTGCTACAATGCCTCCAACATAGTCCTTCTCCCATCATGTTAAAATTCTTTTGTCTTCTGTGGATGCTACAGTTGACAACTCTACATCTACTCCTGTCTCTGTCCTCACCATCGCTTCCAGTGACTGCTCAGATCCAGCTCCTTCGGCCACGGAGATGCAGAATGATTATTTGTTTGCACTCTCCTTCTACTGACAGATATCTGCTCTAGCAACCCAGGGCAGATTCCACAGAGATCGACAGACTTCTTTCTACTAAAGGAAAACGTCATGGTCACATGTAGAAGGGCTTTCCTCCACCTAAATTAAAATGGTCACTTTCGTACAGTGGAACTGTCAAGGTTTCCATTCTAATTTGGATGACATTAAGGCCTTAATCGATTCCTATCATACCACATATCTCTCCTTACAGGAAACATTCCTAAGACCTGCTGATGCTGTCACCTTTCTTTATACTGGAATGACAGGTTGTGTGATGGGTGAGTTCATAAAGGTGTGGCACTGCTGGTTGACTAGCATGTCCTTACCTTGTATGTGCCACTCGACACACCCTTGGAGGCGGTAGCATCTCTTCTACTACCAGTTCCAAAGTCATCAGGCACAAGATTCGGATGGTCAATGGGAAGTCCCCTTCCCATCCCCTTTCCATCGTGCTTTCTGATATACAGAACATCACCGACGCTCTCGGGAAGAGCTTTTCTTATCTATCCGACACTTCTGTTTCTTCTCCCACCTTCTTGGCAATCAAGTCTCGGGCAGAGCGATTGCCTCTTTCCTTTTTGGCTGATCTTCTCTATTATTATAATTGTTCTTTTACACTGGTGTAACTTAAGCTCACTCTTCATAGGTCTGGCAATACATCAGTTGGGCTTAATGGCATTCACTATGAGATGCTGTGTCATTTTTCTCTCTTGTCTCTTTTGCTCTTCTTCTGGTTGTTTTTAACCAGATCTGGCAGGAGAACATTTTTCCTGATGCTTGGTGCAAGGCTATTGTCCTCCCTTTTCTAAGCCTGGGAACGATCCTAAAATTCCTTCTAATTATCATCCAATTGCTTTGACTAGCTGTCTCTGTAAGATTTTGGAGAGGATGGTTAATGCTCACTTGCTTGGTTCTTTGAATCAAACAACCTCCTCTCGCTCACCCAATGTAGTTTTCGTTGACAGCACTCCACCGTAGACCACCTGATTCGACTTGAAACCTCAATCAGAGAAGCCTTCCTCAATAGAGAAGATTTTGTATCCATTTTCTTCAGTCTTGAGAAGACTTACGACACTACATGGAGATATGGCATTTTGTGGGACCTCCATTCATATGGGTTCTGTGGCCATTCCAAGTCCGCGTGGGTTCGACCCTTTCCAATTCTTTCACACAATAAATTAGAGTACCTCAAGCTGGTGTCACCCTCTTCAGTATCAAGATCAATGTTATCACTAAACAACTTCCCCCTACTGTTGCAAATGGCCAAGACATTGAAGACTTCAATATTTCTTGTCAATCGTCGATCATGAGGTTTATTGATTGGCAACTTCAGACTGCCTTCAATTGCTTGTTCAAGTGGACCACAGCAAAAGGTTATACCTTTTATTTCTCTAAAACTGTTTGCATGCCACCAACAGGGTTTACACCCCAAGCTCCTTCTCGGTGGTGTTCTTCTTCCTATGGTTCCTGAGGTACAGTTTTCGGAGCTTATCTCTGACCATAACCTTACTTTCAGTTCTCACATTAAGCAGCTTTGTGTCAAGTGTACAAGATTACTGAAAATCCTCCGTGTCCTTTCTTCTACCTCTTGAGGAGTCGATCAATGTTGAAGATCACACCTGGGATTGTGTCTTCTTTACTCAGTAGACGATGCTCTTTCAGAATAGATGGTCTGTCATTCCCCCATTTGACCTTTGTGTCGAAAAACAGCTGGCTGAATTAGGTCTGTCATTGGATAATGTTGCAGACTCCAATGATCAGCCCATCCCGCCATGGTTCACTAATGTCACCACATGTGACCTTTCTTTGAGTCACCTGAGGAAGGCATATACTCCCAATTGGAAGTACCATCTTCTCTTTAACGAACATATTTGAAACCATTCTTGTTTTTACTGATGGTTCAAAACGAGGTGACTCTGTGCCGTGGTTAGTAGTGGCTTAGTAGTTGCTCACAGAATCCCCTTTACAGTTTCTGTGTTCACTGCCGAGTTGTATGTCATTTTTCTTGCCATGGATCATGTAAAAGCTAAGAATTACACTGATTGTACTATTACATTACTATGCATTTTCAAGGCAAAATTCTCAAACAATTCCTGCAAAAACCTATCATCTGAACAACACATTCTGCCATAAAAGCTGAGATGAAGATGGCTGTCATGATAGTACAGCATAATACCTCCTTCAGTTATCTGGTTTATCTATCACCTTTCATAAAGAGTTCATTTAAAGGTTGTAATGACACCAGGTTATCTAAAATTTGCCGTTATTACTGTCTGTTTATTTGATGTCAATTATAACAGGATAATGATCACGTTCTTTGACATGAACTTAATTAAGGACTAGATGCATCAAAGGGTTGCAGCATATTTGAAAGTGTTGATGGTTTGTTTAAGAAATAGCACATCTCATCGAATTAAGTTACTTGTATGGGAGCTGATAATACTGAAGTAAGTATTGGTGACAATAATTCATTGAAAATTAGAGTTCTTGGACGAAACCCAACTGTTGTTATCGCTGGCTGTCAATGTCACATGCTTCATAATGCAGATGGTAAAGCCTTTACCTCATTTAGTGAGATCACTAATTTTGCAGTTGAGGATCATTCAGTGGATATTTTTTTCTGGTTTGATAAATCTATTCTGAAGTATGTCTCAGTTTGTTAACTCTCCTTGGAGCAATGTGTAAACCATGAGTTAAAGAAAATTGCTTTCTCTCGGGAAATTGCTCGGAGACCAGGTCCAGAAGATTGGGAGATGCCTTCAAAAGTCTTATGACAGATGGTTATCTCTTTTTCTATTCAGTCAGCATTAGCAATCTTCACATTATTAAACAAATTCCTTCAACAAAAATATACATTAATCTGTCTATTAAAAGTTGAAATGGACAAATTCATGAACTAGCTAGATTTGAAAATTGTAAAGTCTGAAGACTTGAAAGAAGAAGGGTAAAAGGGGGAGATTGTATAAAACACTAGACCTTGGAATCCACTACTAAAAAGATGAAAAATGACTATGTATTGGCAGAAATAAACCAAATGTGGCGTGTATAGTTTCTGTCCGCTAGTCGCCGATGACTTTGACCAGAGGTGGGGTTTGTGTGCTCTAACTGACAACAGCCTGAGAGTCTGCTAGAAACTTCCCCAATACAGTCTTGAACTTACCATGCACCAATTCACTCTGCAAACCTTCCCGAAACAGTTGTTTTGGGCAGCCGTTGTCATAGACATTTGCAACAATATCTTTCCAATGGAACAGTTTTTCCCTACTATTAAACTCTCCCTTTTGGGCATAAATACTTCTACATCCAGAAAGTGACATTGGTTTTGTGAGAAGTGTTCTGTTATAATTCTTTGAACACGAGAGATTAAGCAAGAGCTAATATATATATATACATTATTCTTTCAGAAACACTGCAATAAATCCCAATGACACAGCACCAAGATTCCTCCTTCCTAACTACTTGTGGTAGTTTCAATTAAAACTGATTTTCCCAACAAATATTAATAGAAAACCCAGTAAATAACAACAGATTCAATCATGAAATAATGGGAGTGTTCTGTAGTAGATTACTCGACTACGTTTCTTTAAGTACAAAATATGGGTCTGTAAATCTATATAAATACAAGAGGCAGTTTATTTTGTTTATTTTGTTCGCTATAGGAAACCAAACGGTTGAACTTACAAATTTTAAAATAACTTCATAATATCCAGTTTTTTATATATAGATAGATAGATTCTTCAAGATCTTGTTTTTTTTTGTCATCTTACGCCTTTTAATGAAGATGGGAACATTGACATGGAAATAATATAATAGCCAGGTTTTACAAGAAATTTAATGGCGCTATTTATTTTGTATTTGGTGTAGTATTTAATGACGAAATTGACAATTAATGATTATTGCGCTATTTTTTGGAATATCTTTTTTTGTAATAAATATACAAACAAGCACGTTTTGCACATAGAAAGCGTTATGACGGGAGACACTCAGATCACCTTGTTGTCAATTCAGTATTTCCAAAAACAGTTTTCTTTAAATAATGCTAAGTGGTTTCATAAGTGAATAGTAACTTTGTGAATTGCAAATTATTGTTTAGTGATACAGGTGATTATGCCACCCAAGAAAAGCCCTTTCTATGGAAAGTCTTTTACCGCTAAAAGAATGCAAGCACAAAGAGCAGCTGAAACAGAAGAACGCAATCAAAGACTTCAAGCACAAGCTGCAAGACAAGCTGGGCTGCTCAAATATAGGAAGAGACTTTGGAACAACGTAAAGTTAGACTTCGAGCTCAAGCTGAAAGGCAGGCTACTCAAAGACAGCAAGAAACTGTTGAACAGCCAGAGTTCAGACAGAATCATCAAGGCAAGCTGGATATAGAGAACAAGAAACTTCTGAACAACGTCAAACCAGACTTCAAGCACAAAAATTAGACAAATAACTTACAGAGAGCAAGAAACAGAGGAGC
>NW_013672531.1:17511-20381 GCF_000517525.1 Limulus polyphemus
AAAATACTAATCTATACATTTCAAATCTAAATGTTCACCATGAAACGCCGGTAACTCAGCTAGTAACTAAATAAATGAACAAATCTTTATTGTCACAAATAAACAAAAAACACAGTGTGCGTACTTCCACAGATGAAATGATAGTCGATTTACCAGGTTGTGTTTAAATCCACAGCCTGCTTTTACTCAGTATTTATCTCCATAGAACTAGAACATGAAATTCTGGAAGTATGTTTTCACTCAGTGATCTTATAGCAGAACTGACTAAAGAAAATGTGCCTGAATTTAAAAGGTAAACTCGCTTCCTTTGTTTAGTAGACGGCATCACCTCGTGACCTTTATTGTTTTCCAACTTTGGTCGGATGCATCGCTCAGACAACGCCAAACTTGCAAACCTACTTTTATAACGCACAAATTTTAGTTGAGAAAAATAAGCAACAACAACAAAAACAAACTGGGAAACTTGCTTATACTAAAAACTTTCATTTATTGAAAATCAAAAGCTATCTCCCTCTTCTCCCCAAAATTTAATAGAAAATAAATACTCGGACAAATAGATATTATGATTTATTTACATAGACTATGCCCATACGTTATATATATAAAAAGTTCACAATATCTGTACATACTATACTTTTGAAACGAACTTGACTGTACATGGAGTCACTTTTAATGATGATCGCTTAGGTAGCTGGTTTGTTTGTTTGCCTTGCTTTAAGGTCGCTTTGACCGAAATAGTCTAAGCTGAAAATAATAACCATAGAGCAAGGAAAGAAGAGGTTTGCATAATATAGCAACAGCTAACAAGGATTTCATAATATATCATATCTCGCGGAGATAATAAAAACAAAAATAAATAAATAGAAGTGTTTTCTGGAGATTAGTTGTAGTTAAAAAAAATTCTTTTAGATATACAATTTGCTGTATTGTTATGCTCTGTGAACACTTTTTCCAAACTAGCGAAGCCTAATTATAATTAATTACTTATACTTGTCAGAAGAGATTTGTGTGTTTAGATCTATTATACAATATTGTATATATGTTACACGTTATAAATTACATTGCATTTATCTCGTCTCATAGAATTAGAATAATAGTATTCCAACCACAGTATACAGTATCAAAAATACAATTGCTCCTGATACTTATGACAATTATAATTCTACCCTCCCCACACACACACACACATACATAGTGGGACAGCGGTAGATGTACAGGCTAAAATTTGAGGTTCGATTCTCAGCACACAGCAGATAGCTCAATGCGGCCTTGCTCTATATCAAACAAAAAATAATAATTTGTTCTATTTTTATAATTTTCCAGTTTGCAGTAGAGAGCAGTTTATTGTCACATATCAGTGTTTCATTGTGTCTCTTGGGCACTAGAAAAATGCGGAACTCTTAGTTTCGCTGACTGGAGGAACAGCGTTCACAACAAAAGCCAAACTTACTCAAAGCTTTCCGTAAAATAGGTAACAAGCTTAACATTAATCCCCTAAAGAATAGATTTAAAATGAAGCTACAAATATAATATAACACTTTGCTTGGCTGAACTTCTACGATATCATTATTAGTAATTTAATTAAGATCTTCTCTCCTGTTTTAAAACTTCTTATGCTACGACAGTGTTACTGTAACATCTCAAGATTGGGCTAGGTAAAATGCGGAACCATAAAATCTACAAAATAATAATATTCAAATTTCTCAAAAAAATGTTACAAGTAATCCTTAGAAAAATAACAATTAATAAATCTTAAAAGTCTAACTGATGATGGCTACAGTTTCTTTTATTACACCAGAAGATGCGACGTCTGCCATATGCTATGTACAAGTACATTTCAATTTATTACTATCAGTAGTAGTACATTTCAATAATAAATTCTATTCGAATCTACAGCGTGCATTCCTTCAACGAGCGTTTCAATATTAATCTGAAAAGTTAATCCTTCAATCTGCGTTAATTTATTAGACTCCTTATGTTACACATTATGAAGGTCTATAAATGCTTTATTGAATGATATATATAATAATTCTTGATACCAACACTCTGTAATACCGGTATTCGACACTAAATACATCTCGTTTAATGAGATACTCATTAATTCAAATTTCATTAACTTACTAAGGACTCTGTGTGTCACAAATAAAAACATATTTGTAGAGGTCATTAAATGATCTATTCTGTGATGTAAAGCACTTCTTCACACAAACATCCTGTAATACAGCTAGTCGATACTGAATACTAATATACCTAATTAGTAAATCTGTGAAACTGCATTAACCTATTACGGACTCTTTGTGTCAAAAATCTTTGAAACTGCATTAACCTATTACGGACTCTCAGCGTCACAAATAAAAATACATATTTCTTGAGGTTATTCCACAGTACATAACACGTCTTGACATAAACAGTTTGTAATACCGATATTCAACACTGAATTCTAAATATACCTCATTAGTAAATATTTGAAACTGCATTGCCCTATTGCGAACTCTTTGTGTCACAAATCAAAACACATATTTGTAAAGGTCATTAAATATTCTATTCTGTGATATCTAACACTTCTTGTCACATGTAGTCTGTAATACCGATATTAGTACTTAATATTAAATACACCTCATTACTCAATTTTTCAAACTGCATAAAGTTATTATAAGCTCTTAGTGTCACTTAATACCACATTAGCTGGATGAGATCAGAAGTGACATGCTTTCACATTAGCTGGGATGAGATCAGAGGTGACATGGTTTCACATTAGCTGGGATGAGATCAGAGGTTACATGCTTTCACATTAGTTGGGATGAGATCAGAGGTGACATGCTTTCACATTAGTTGGGATGAGATCAGAGGTGACATGCTTTCACATTAGT
>NW_013672531.1:21203-23345 GCF_000517525.1 Limulus polyphemus
AGATCAGAGTGACATGCTTTCACATTAGCTGGATGAGATCAGAGGTGACATGCTTTCACATTAGCTGGATGAGATCAGAGGTGACATGCTTTCACATTAGCTGGGATGAGATCAGAGGTGACATGCTTTCACATTTGCTGGATGAGATCAGAGGTGACATGCTTTCACATTAGCTGGATGATATCAGAGGTGACATGCTTTCACATTAGCTGGGATGAGATCAGAGGTGACATGCTTTCACATTAGCTGGGATGAGTTCAGAGGTGACATGCTTTCACATTAGCTGGGATGAGATCAGAGGTGACATGCTTTCACATTAGCTGGGATGAGATCAGAGTGAATGAAATTATTTCTGCCCATTTTAGAAAACCCATAGTTTCCTGTCCACGTTCAAGCCATTGCATGAAATGACGTGGAACTGGCAAATAATTGACAAAAATGTTGATTACACTCAGTTGAATTGGACACAATAGTAAGAAAAGCATCAGTCACAATATCAGTTACTCACTCTCCTGGTCGCAATGAATTCAAATCTTCAATGAAAACATCAATTTTACCAACTCGTGTAATAGGCTAACAAGAGTCATCATTTATTGTTGAGAATTTAAATCTTGGGGAAAACTTGATCTTTCTTATTTAAATGCATTTCAAGTGTTTTTGGTGTAGAAGTCAGCCTTGATTGGATTATTCCATGGTAAAGCTCCTTAGTGGTCTTCCCTTCAGAAATACCAAACAGTTTGTTAAGCTCAGGAGCATGAAATACAGTTTCTAATTTTACTTATTTTTTCTCTTTTGTGTCTTATGTGTTTATGGGACTTAGGATCGTCTACAGCTTCTTCTTGATTTGACAAATGAGTTATGAATCTAGCTTCTATTGAATCTGATGCTGCACTCACACGTATATTGTCCTTTACACGTGGCCTCTTTCTACCGGCTTTGTTTCTCTTCCACAATTTTCTTTTCAGTTGACTTAAGTTACAATGTTTTGAAGAACATGTTTCTCTATGTGCTGCTCTGTGATAACATGATATTGTTGATGGGCACGTACACTTTTCTACAGGGTAGTATTGTACAGTATGGAAAGTCATTGTAAAGTCCTTATAAAATAAAACACTTTAGTTGACTCTAAAGAGCAATACGTCATATTTTACAATCCATTGGACCATTCCATCTCAGGTTTCTATAGCACATTTATCATTCAGTGTTTTTTCTTCTGACTTTTAAGCTAAAAATCTTTTTTGCACAATAGCAACAATATTATCAGAGCTAACAAGATCAGCTAGAAAAACAACTTCATCTTCCTTCAACTAATCTTCAGACTTCTTTAAATGTAAACTACCAGTGCCACAATCCACGTAAAATCTCACACAGACAGAAAATAAACACTAAGCAGTAGTTCTTCCAGCCTTAATTCCTTGAGCTCAGTCATTCTTTTCAGGACACTGTTGAACGTTTCTGCATACTTTGTTGTAATTCCTGATGTAGGAAAGTACAACACATGTTCTTCTAAAACCCATCGACAAGAATGTTCTGTGAGGGTCTTTTCTAAGTGTGCTTCAAAATAATCAACAAATGCAAGGCTCCACTTAACTTTAAACTTAGAAAAGCGAGAGTCATTCACATTTTTTACTTTCAGAAGCCAAAAGTTTGAGCACATGACTTGAATACACTTTTTCATCATCTCGTGTCCCTCCATATTTAGAAATCCATAATTTCAGGTCTTGAAGAATGTGGTTCCAACAGTGAACAACTTCGATTTAGGCAATTCTAATGCTATAGCATTATCAATTGCCTGCTCTCTGTCTGTTACAAGTGAAACATAAACTTTCTTCAATGTTGGCCACCAATCAGTTAAGACTTGGAAAAACTGTGACTGTTCATTTTTCTTGTCATGAAGTAAGAATGCAACAAGAATGATAGCTTTCTCCTCAAATCTGGCATTCGTAAACAGCAAGCACGATAAATATATCTTCTAGACAAAAGTTGTGTAATAGCTAACTATAAATCCATTATATGACTCCAATGTAGTAATCAATTCTTTAACTAATTCATCAGAGCCAAAAACAATTGCAAAACAAGGCAAAATATTATAACTCCACATATAATATTTTATTATGCAACCCACTTCATAGCTTGCATAAA
>NW_013672531.1:24277-27361 GCF_000517525.1 Limulus polyphemus
AAACCTACAGACATCGGTCTTGTTTAACAAAATCTGCCTACAAGAAAAACTGTCATCAAAGTACACCAATATTAAACATACTCCACTTTTTTAAAACTTATGTTCTTGTAAGGTCGTAAGTCACGTGCAAGATAAAGCATTGAAAATTTCAAAAGTTAAATATAAATAAATATTAACTAGTAACTCCCACGGTCCATATTATAGAGTTCCTCACCAAAATACCTCACTCAAGTATTTTATTTTAAGCTAACCTGAAGTTTTCAATTATTTAAGATAATTCCGTAAAATGATTGTTTGTTTGTTAGTTATCAAGCCTAAAGCTGCCCAATGGTCTACCTGTGCTGTGCCCACCGGGCCCGGCATGGGCAGGTGGTTAGGGTGCTCGACTCGCAATATGTGGGTCGCGGGTTTGAATCCCCGTCCCACCAAACATAGTTGTCCTTTCAGCTGTGGGGGCGTTATTCTGTGACGGTCAATCCCACTACTCGTTGTTACAAGAGTAGCCCAAGAGTTGGCAATGGACGGTGTTGACTAGCTGCCTTCCCTCTAGTCTTTCACTGCTAAATTAGGGACAGTAGTGCAGATAGCCGTCGTGTAGCTTTGCGCGAAATTCATAAAAAAACCCAACAAACCTGTGTCCACCACAAGGATCCAACGCTTAATTTTAACTCAACCGCTAGGGGCCAAGTGAAATGAAATGGTGCCAAAAACGGAAAACTTTAAGTTTATTTTTTTCAAGTGAAGTTTATTGTAGAACGTTAATGAGCTAGAGAAAGTGTGGACAACCAAAAAGCTCACTGTGCAAGATAGAAACAAGTGTTTTTAAGGGTAACTTCGTGGTTTCTAGTTAATTATCACTATTCGTACTATAGCAAGTACTCACTCAGTTCTGCGTACTTATTAAGTTTGGTAGGCCCGGCATGGCCAGGTGGATAAGGCGCTCAACTCACAATCTGAGGGTCGCGGGTTCGAATCCACATACCACCAAAAATACTTTTCCTCGTGTGAAAACTTTAAAATTTCATTTTTATAATCTCTGAAACTTACTAAATTATATATCAATCGTTTTTCGTACAGTAGATCGATAAATTTTATCTCTTATTTGCACTACCATAACACTATACTTGATTCTCTGTGCTGTAGACAAGTTATCAAGCGATAGTGAAAAGAAAGGTTGTAATGTGGAAAATAAAATGTGCATTTCTGTTAGTACTGACCACAAAGTTCTAAATTACTTCTTTTCAAAGTTTGTACTTGTAACCTTTTTCCATCTGTTTCCACTATTTATTTTACTTTTAGCGTCACACTTTTAAAGTTGCCGAACCTAAGGTATTTATTTACCGCTTGTGCCATTACTGTTTCCGCGGGCTGCAGTGAGATACTTCCGAAAACAAATATGCACGAACAAACTAACAGAATAGCATTTTGAATGTGTGTAAATGTGTATGATACTACTGTAATCTGATCCCATAAACTTCAAAACATTACATATATATACATATTATTACTCACAAGTTCTTTAAATATAAGTTATTTTTCTTAAAACAAAGAATATTAAATAAAAAACATATAGAAAATAATGATTTCTCTTATTACTAATGCTAAAGAACATTTTTGCACTCGTCCTTCGTACTTACTAACCCTCACCGTAAACTTTGTTTGAACCTCGCAAATGGAAGGTTTGTTTGTTTGTTTTTAATTATGCGCGAAGCTTACGCAAGGGCTATCTGTGCTTTGCCCACCACGGGCATCGAAACCCGGTTTCTAGCGTTGTAAGTCCGCTGTGCCACTGGAAGGGTAAACAAATTAACTTTTGTAAGTTTTATGTATGCGTTTTTAAGTATCAAAACATTATAAATTACCAGATCGGTACTACAAAAACACCGCTGTAATTTAGCAAAATTTCTAACAAAGCTACATGTGGGTCTAAAAAAATATCATTCCTGTTTTGACTGTTGCCTTGATCATCATACTTCCAACTCTCTAACCGTTCTAATGATATCCCGTATCAGTAATTTACAAATAATGACAGTCTTACATGACTCAAAGGAGGAGCTTTCTAATGTTATAAGCATGACGTCAGTAATATAGAGTGTAGAATCCAAATTCACTTTGAAGTCTAGAAGGTGGGCGTGGGGTATGTCAGCAGTTAGCAATGTTTGTTTGTTTGTTTTTTGAATTTCGCGCAACGCTACACGAGGACTATCTGCGCTAGCCGTCCCTAATTTAGCAGTGTTAGACTAGAGGGAAGGCAGCTAGTCATCACCACCCACCGCCAACTCTTGGGCTACTCTTTTACCAACGAATAGTGGGATTGACCGTCACATTATAACGCCCCCACGGCTGAAAGGGCGAGCATGTTTAATCACTTAATCAAAATCACTATACATCGGATAGTCAACATTCCGAGTATAAAACGCCACGAGCAAAATCACGAATAAATCTTTAGTTAAATACTTAATTAAAAATCTGATTTTTTTATGCATAAAAGCTTTTTAATGTTTCTAATAGTCTGTGAAGTTTTGTGAAGAAACGCGTACATTATCAAAAGTTATAGTATGACTAACCTCATGGTTGTTTTGTTGGTTATACGATATATAACTTGGGTACACTCCCGTAACCTTCGGGTTAAGGAATATCATAAAGCACAAGGTTGTAAAACTTTAAAAGACATTATTAGCGAGTTATATCCAACGATATCAATAATTGTGAAGGATTGATACTTGTATACTATCTTGGTTCTAATAGTGGTTTGGGGTCATACCCTCATGGTAAGAGATAGACCTATTTGGAAACGTCAATCACCTACTATAACAACCATAAGGGAAAACAAAGAAGGGCAAAGCAAACACACAGAAGACTTGTTTCAGAGACAATAGCACAATATTTCATTAAAGTAAAATAGCCAAGAGATCCTGAATAAGTAAGAAATCACATTAAACTAGAGAAACAAAAGTGAAGAATTACATTTTTCATTTTGCATGATGACGTTTATGAAGTGGGTTGCATAATAAAATATTGTTGCGTCAGCGAGGTCACGTGACTAGTGTCACGCCACCTCTCGAACCTTCGGGAATAGTCGGG
>NW_013672531.1:27551-28718 GCF_000517525.1 Limulus polyphemus
AATATTTTCTGTTGCAAGGAAGAATTAACCCTAACTAAGTTGAAAGGAGGATGTGTAAAGAAGACAATTAATCTAGTTTCTGTTTATACACATTTCTGTTCAGCAGTACGTAAAGAAATAGTCAAGCCGCAAAGACGGCAAAATAACATTTTGTGAACTCGTACACCACGTGACAACAAAAACTGAAATTTAAGAATTTTTCTTTAAGGTTTCTTTTGAAATAAAGGAATTAAAACTTAGATAAAATAAAACTTTAAACTATATTGTAAATTTTAATGCTAAATGCATTGGTATACGTTGATAGTAACATTCTCAAAAAAAAAATAATAACACAGTAAAATCTCGTGACATGCACAACACAAGGGTACCCGTAATCAGATGGTTAAAGTCCTATTTGCCACTAGCAACACCACACTGCTTGGGTGGCTTAAAAGACTGATCAACCACTACACCATGACAGTGGCGTACCAAGAGGGGGGCAATGGGGCAGTCGTCCCAGGCGCAGGTGTGAATGGGTGCAAAATTTCCTGTGGCCTATAATGCCTATTAATTAATAATTATGCCCTACCCTAGGATATAGTGCAACTGCCCTACGTTAAGTAAATATGACACAGTGTTACGTTATTTGTGTGTATTACGCTTGCAGTTTTAACTTTTAAAAGCCACCCATTGAAACATTGAGACTGAATTGACGTACAGAAGTAAATTACAGTATTCCATCATTAATTTGTAGATCAAATACAAGTCCTAGAATACAAGGTACAAGTAAGTGTATGTTCAACAAAAAGAAAATACGAGATTGATGTAACATATTAACTGATGTGCAAGCTTGGCAATATATGCAACAGGCAAGGCCTAAGTCTAGATCTAAGTCTAGTATCCCAGAAAGTTTCATTGATACAACCTGATAAATGTAACTCTTTCATTAAATATAGATTGAACAATAATTTTATTCACTCTTGTCAATGCTGATCTCATAAATCAGCATATCGTTAAGTCTCTGGTCATTTGTTAATTACTCGTAAAAATTCTTTATGAAGAACTTCAGCGATACAAGTCCGTTTTTCTCAAATAAAACTAGTTTATTCTTTTTCAATTCAACTTTACAATACACTTAATTTCCACAGTCACTTTAACTTAAACACATGCTATAATTTACAATGATTT
>NW_013672531.1:29403-30506 GCF_000517525.1 Limulus polyphemus
ATTTAATTAAGTTATTGTTAATTATCTATTGGTTTAATTTAAGTGGCTATTGTTCGGAATGAGCAATGCTAAGGAAGGAGCAGTGTTACGACAGCGGAAGTCACATGATTCTGGTAACACGTGATGAGTGTCTAAAAGGATCAGGGAACATCACGAATAATCCAGTATTTGCTAGACTGATCAACCATTCCTGTATATAAGTGCGCCAGATAAAGCGAGACAATTAATCGGAACTGGAATAGCAGACAGAGAGATTAAAGATATAGACAGATAATCAAGTCAAGCCGTGAGTAAAGTGTGTAAATCATTGTAAATTATAGCATGTGTTTAAGTTAAAGTGACTGTGGAAATTAAGTGTATTGCAAAGTTGAATTGAGAAAGAATAAACAGGTTTTATTTTTTTTAAAAATGGACTTGTATCACTGAAGTTCTTTGGAAAGAATTTTTACGGGTAATTAACAAACGACCAGAGGTGTAACACGGCATTAGAGACTGTTTGTGTCAAGAAGTTTTAAATACCATGTGATAGAGCATTTAAAGACCTTCACAAATGTGTGTTCTGATTTGTGACACAAAGAGTCTGTAACAGGTTAATGCAGTTTCCAAGATTTATTAAATAGATATACTTAGTATTCAGTTTCGAATATCGGTATTACAGATTGTTTGTGTCAAAAAGTGATATACTCCATGAGACAGAACATTTAACGACCTTCACAAATATTTGATTTGACTTGTGACACAAAGAGTTCTTAATATGCTAATTCAGTTTCAAAGATTGACTAATGAGATGTATTTAGTATTCAGTTGATATTGTCACGACAGTGGAAGTCACGTGACGCTAGTAACACGTCATGAGATTCTAGAAAGATCATGTGTGTTCGTGGCAACTCTAGTCTTCTATATGCGCCCTCTATTTTTGTATATATAAGCCGGCAAAAGAAGTGACGGTATGAATAATTGAATAGCAGACAAGGAGATAGATAGATAGATATAGATAATTGCAGACAGATAGAGATGGACAATTGAGTCAAGCGCGGTAGGAAGTAAAGTGCGTGAATCGTTCGCTGTGAATTATAGCGTGTGTGAAGTTAAAGTGACTGTGG
>NW_013672531.1:31234-40738 GCF_000517525.1 Limulus polyphemus
CAAAGGAGTATACTTTAATTACTAAAGAGATAATAATGATTTCGTTGAAGTTCAGCTAAGCAGAGTATTATATTTGTTTTGTTTGTTTGTAATTAAGCACAAAGCTACACAATGGGCTATCTGTGCTCTGCCCACCACTGCTATCGAAACCCTGATTCTAGCGTTGTAAGTCCGCAGATATTTTATTTGTAGCTTCATTCTAAATGTTATTTTTAGGGGTATAATGTTCTGCTTTTTACCTATTTTGTGGAAAGCTGGTGAGTACGTTTGGCTTGGATCTGAACGCCGTTCCGTGTTTTACCTAGTGCTTGTCTCTTGACATTTATTCATAGTTCATTAGGTTGAGAGGATACTTGTAAAAATTGGGCAATCTTAGCAGATAGTTTGCGTTAGACTTTAGAATATATTTTATCTTTCAAGTATATTACTTGTAACATTTGACAGTGAAACTGAAAGATTGTGAAAATGGGTAAAGTTAAACGCATTACGAAGTTCGTGTTTCTGTGTTTTGTATTGTTGAACTTGGATTATGTTACTGTTACTCTGGGTGATACACCTGCTAACTGCACATATGAAGAAGTTATTGGTAGATGGTACTTCTTCGAAAGTGAAAGAAGTGGGGATTCCTCAATTAACTGTACTACTCTTGGTAATGATATTTCTTATCTACGTTTTTAATCTGAGTTAACTCGGACCAGAATCAAGCTAAGACCGCTTTATTTTTCTAACACAGTAACACTCGCTTAATAACACTAACACAGTTCGGATGTGGTAGAGGCATTTAAGTAATTAAAAGGAGAGCTTGATAAGTATTTAAATTATAAGGCTGATGTTGAGATTTATTTTAGGATTAGTTTAATTTAGTGGTTAGGACAGCCAAGATGAATCAAAAGGTTCCTTGTTGAAGTTTTGTCCTTTGGCTTTACTTGATGTTTCACTTTCAGCGATTCAGGTTTCTTTATATGTGTTAATGAGGCAGGTCAATGCAAAAAAAAAACTCGTAAGTTGTAAGAGTAAGAGACATTAGTTTGAAGCTTATTCTATTTTCTTATCATTAGTTTTAATGTTTACATGTGTTTACTATATTACATAATGTTATAAGCATTTAATTCAATCAATTTGATTTTATATTAATGGCTGACAATTGAATACTGTAACCTGATTTGTAAGTATGGTCATGTAAGCTATAATTATTAAAAAGGAAAGAAAAATACTTTCTAAATATGTTTAACACAATATCAGAGAGAGTGCAAGCACCCTCTATGTAAGGATGGCACGGATGCCCGTGTTAAAGTAATGCAAATATCATTTGGATTTTCTTTTGTACACGCCATTAGAAGCTAGATATGAAGAGCTACCTGGCATAGTCACTCTATCTCATGTGTATATGCTACTTTTTGCCTATCCAGAGCATCCCAAAGTCAAAAACAGGCAAATAGCCAAAACTAAGATTTCTTATTTTCGTTCATTATCATCTTTCTTCAAGAGGCCTAGTTCTAGCAATAACTGTAATTTTATCATCATTTCATAGAGCAAAACAGTCTTCGTGATCATTGACTACCTATTTTATTATTATTATTCTATGCGGAATTTATAAAGCTTTAGAATACACTATTACTCTAATAACCCACATATTCTATCTTTTAAAAAAATTAAACAAACAAGTATCAGGAAAAAAATTGTCACTAAATAAAAAAGCTATGTTCTTTTAAAAAAGGAACTAAACAAGATAAGGATGGAAGTGGACATATCACTTGATCTAGCTAATGATCACATAGCAGACTAAGCCATCTTGAATTTATATGGACAAAACAAATCGAACCAGAATTTCATATTGTAGAATGTTACTCTTTTGTAAAATAGCCATAAAAGTAATATTATAAAGTTAACTAAAGGAAAGGTGTAATGATGAAAGTTGAAGCTTTTGATAGACAAAGTGGGGAAGCCAGTAATGTAGGGATTTTATTCTCCATGTGAAGCTGAGATGGCTTAGTTTGCTATGTGATCATTAGCTGGATCCCTATTTTATTTGGCTCCTTTTTTCAAGTTCAGTAGTCAGTCATACATTGCTTTTTATTTAGTGGTAAATTTTTTCCTTAATACCTGTTTATTTACTTTTACTGTAAAACACTAAGTAATAGTCTAAGAAAATAATACAGGCATTTGACTTTTAGATTTTTGCTATATTTACAAAGATAATTATTTTCCCAATTTTAACTTTGATGGTACAAAATGTATTTAAATATTTTACTGTATCTCAGGAATCCATCATTTTCAGGGCAAGGCCATTTGGCCTTGGTCCTACCTTCTTTTTCTAAGACATCAAACAAGGACATTGTCATTTTTGCCTAAGGAGCACCAGGGCCATCTGGAAGGGGAAATGTAAATGACTACAGACACACTTTCAAAAACATTGTTTGTCCCAAATACTGCTATTCAAACACCAATGGTATTTAGGTAAAGCAAATAAAATGTTTTTAAGTCACGGAAAAGTGTGTTTCAACCTTCTAAGTGGATCCACATCATGAATGGATATTTAAGATAGAGACAAGATGCCATATGAATAATTAGAAAGTCTCCTGTTGTCTCCCTTAGTCAGCTTTATATTCAAAGTAGCTGGGTAACTTGCTGCTTCATAATTAATTTTTATGAATAATTTATTTGTTATTGTGTAGTTATGATGCTTATTGATTATTAAAATATATTTCAGGAACTGTATTTCATATGCTGTATTGACTTATCCCTATGAGTTGTTTATAAATATAAAATAAAACTGTTTTTCATACAATATTTTATATTTCATGTATGTATCAGAGAGGAAGCTACAAGTAATGATTTGAAACTACATTAACAAAGCATAGCATGGCTTATCTTAACAAAGAAAAGATGGTATGTTCTGCACTATTAAAGTTAATTAAACACAACTAGGTATATAATAAAGTGATTCACTCTTTCCATAGTTTTCTGAGGCAGATTTTGTGATGTTTCGGATATGTAAAGCCTTAATAATATTTGAAAAAAATATGTATAAAGTTTGACTAGAATCTTAGGTTTATGTTGATATTCCAAGTGCTGTATTTTGTAATGATGCTGACTCAATCCATGTGAGTGAAACATGGCCTATTGGTTGAATTCTTCGTTCCAATACGGTACTTACCACTACTCACAAGATAAGCTATTCTCATTCAGTGCTGCCCGCTATATGCAAACTTTTTTACGCATGCCACAAGCCTTCCACTCCCCCTATTGGAATTGCAAGATTCCAACGTGTCTCATATGCAAATCATCATGCGTCACTCCCTCACCAGTAGGAGCATGACATGCTCACATGATGCATGTGACTCACTCTACACTCCTCTACCAAATTATCACTTCTAATCTGGCAGCGCTTGTGCGGATGTGCTGTTTTGTTTGTTTAATGCTTCACGTTTGACTTTGGTTCCTGACAAAGTGGTTGTTTCTTTAATTACTTTGCTTTCATTCAGCCTGTTTCTTCTATTAGTATTTGTCAGTTAATTCTAGTCACTTTATTTTCTGCACTCGAACCTTTCTGTGTGATGAATTCCGAAATTAATGTTACCACTTTGGGGGTTACACCAGCATTTTTTCTCAGGTCTCAGGTGTGGGCAATCCGACAGTGGATTTATCTGCTTTTATATGCCGGGAACATTACATGGAACAACCTTTGTCCCCAGACACCACCCAGGCTCCTCCAGAACAGGCTGATCTTTTTCAGGCTGATGAGGACTTTGATGGTCTTTTTCCACTTCCAGATTTTGCCATTCCTTCCCATTCCCAACCTGATGAGTCTGCTCAGTCTAATGCTGTCTTTATGGATTTTGTGTCTCAGGTTAGTGACGTTTTATCCCTTCCCCTATTTCTTATTCATCTCATCCTTACTGCATGAACAATCTTCTCAATCCTTTTTAGTTTTTCCTCCCTAACCTGATATTTGGGTTCATGCTTATCACTTTGCTTCCCAGTTAAGAGAGGGGATTAGCATACCGCACCCCCCGTGGACTTCAGATCAGTTCTCACTTTCCTATCTTCGTGCTGACTATCCATTTTTTAGACCAACAGTTGTTAGGTTCCTTATTTCCTATTTGGGAGGCAACTCCTGAATCATCTGTCAGTCTTACCCATGCCCAATATTCTCACTTGTATCTTACCCTTACAAATCTATTATGGTATCTTTCTTCCTTACACCTTTGATCTGAGGCTCTCCACAGAAATTCTGAGGGGTTTTCTGGAGATACCCTTGACCCTTCTTTCCTCTACTTCAGCCCACATGATGTCTTAGGCTCTGATATTACATACATGGTTTCTTTGTTGTTGGGACATTATAGGTCATGATGCTGTATTGGCTCGAGTCTGTTTACCCTTGACATATCTTAGGGATTTTGGTATGGCCCCATTTGTGAGGCATTACATTTTTGATATGGTCCCAGAAACTCTAGAACCTCGGGTGACATCAGTCCAACAACAATCCACCCTTATGAATATCATAGCCAATTTGTCTCACTCAGAGCCTTATATGTCTCCAATTACAGTTTCCCATCCTTTCTCTTCCCAGCTATTACCCATTCCTTCTACTTAGACTATTTCTTCTCATTGCTTTTCTTGACAACACACCCCCCATCGCCACTAGTGGTGGATGATCAGCTGTTCGAGTTTCTTCATTGCTGGTGTTCTTTCGTTGGCAATCAATGATGCTTCAGGTTCTGTCAGAAGGATTCATTGTCCAGTTTCTTTCCCTCCTCCTTGAGATCCTGTAACCAGCCACCATCTGTCAGGAATTGCTCTTGCAATGAGCCATCGAACCTGTACCTCATTCTTCCCAAGGTTTTTATTCCCACCTTTTCATTTTTCCCATTGTCCATCTTGGACCGCATGAATAAAGCAGAAGGGGATTGCTGCCCATCCCTGCCATGCCTGGAGTGAATAACTCAGAATGGTCTGCTTTTCAAAATAAGGTTTCGTGGTCACCAATTGCACTGTCTCAGGTGATGACATTCCTCCAGGCTCTCCACTGCTTTGTCTCTCTCTTTTATTTGAGTGGAGTATGGGAGACCTTACCTCTTTCCAGTTCCAAGCCATTGGTGTGGTAGACCATGGAGGCATCCTGCTAAATGAGTTCCACACAATAGCTATTCAGTTACAGAGTAGGCGATGTTCAGCAGGTGTAGATGATGTGATATCCTCCTATTTGTGATAACCAATGACAACGAAGTGAGATGTCAGGATGCAGTTCACCCTTTCGATTGGGAGCCCTCATCCTACCCTCGCATGGATGTCGGTACCCCGCGGGTAGGTTTTGGATTTAGATTGAACCGATCAACATAAGTCTTCACACAGGTTTCGGGTTGTCTATTTTCCTCCCTTGATTTCCTCCATCTGTGTTGTGGGTCACAACGATGGTACTTAAGATTGTTTTAGTTCTGTCCTTGACTATCCCTTGCTCTCTCTTTTTACGGGAATGTTATTGCCATTTGGATGGTCCTGGCCTGTTTCAGGGTTGGGAAGTTGATTGCATGCAATAGACATACTTTCAATACCAGATGTCAAGTTTCCGGATTGATAGCTCAGAGCTAATCCTCATGTCATACCCAGAAATTGGAGTAGTTCTCAATTCTTCAGTTCTTGGGTTTGAGGTGAAGACGATATGATCCTCATCCTTCCCTCATTCTGATGTCTGTACCCCATGGGCAGGTTTTGGACGTATTTGACTTACTGAGTATGGCCCACCATGGCCTAGCCACTCTACACCTAGGAGCGCATCCTTTGTTTACCCATCTTTGTCATTGTGGGATTGAGGTACTGTATATTTCTATGATTAGGATCACTTTCCTACCATATTCTCTCCCACTTGGATGTGTTCCTCTCATTTTCTGCCCTTATATCTTACACATTCCACAGTTCGGCAAAGAGTATACCTGGCTTAGAAGTGATGCAGTTCCCCTCTTCAGATTGGAATCTCCCATTTTCAGGGTTATCCTTCGGATGCTTTCTGTGGGTACTTCTGTTGTTCCCTTTCATTGATTCCTCCTTATCAATGTGGGATTCTAGCTAATGTTGTGGCAGGAGGTATGTACTGTATTGGAAGTTATAATTTTCCTGTACCAAAAATGTATTTCCGATAGTTACTTGCCTCCCATCACACTTCCTTCCTACATTTCTCTGGTGCTGACATCTTCTGCCAAACTTTGAAGTGATAGTTCGGTAGAGGAGTGTAGAGGGAGTCATGTGAGCATGTTGGTGAGGAGGTGTTGCATGATGATTTGCATGAGACATGTTGGAATCTTGCAATTCCAATAGGGGGGGGGGTGAAAGGCTTGATGCATGCATATGGAAAAAGTTCGTATATAGAGGGCAGCACTGAACGAGAATAGCTAATCTGGTGAGGAGAGGTAAGTACCTATCAGAAATACTTTCATACTATATCTGTACTATCATTGTGAGTGAGCTGATTGTTCAAAGGGACATATGTGTTATCTCCGTGGATTAGGGATAATGCACTATATTTGTCAAGAGGGCAGCACTGAACAAGAACAGCTTATCTTGTGAGAAGAGGTAAGTACCTATCAGAAATACTTTCATACTATATCTGTACTATCATTGTGAGTGAGCTGATTGTTCAAAGGGACATATGTGTTATCTCCGTGGATTAGGGATAATGCACTATATTTGTCAAGAGGGCAGCACTGAACGAGAACAGCTAATCTGGTGAGAAGAGGTAAGTACCTATTAGAAATACTTTCATACTATATCTGTACTATCATTGTGAGTGAGTTGATTGTTCAAAGGGACATATGTGTTATCTCCATGGATTAGGGATAATGCACTATATTTGTCAAGCAACAGATATTCTTATAAACTTGCTACGTATTTACAGCAGTGTTTTACTGTTGATCAAGTAGTAAACTTCATTCTCATCACATTGTGCTTAACTGATATTTCTTACATGCAAATCAATTTTGTTTCTGTATGTTATGATATCAATGCATGTGACCATGGGCTGCCCATGTATGAATTATACAAATTTTAATCTTACTGGCACAGTAGCCAAAGTTATAGAGGATTATGGCTATCACAACCGTGAATGGTGTATATTTTGTTAGGGTACCACAGCCATTAAGGTAACATGGCAAGCAACAATGGCTGTCATGTTAATGTGTAAATATTTCCTGCATTGGTGAAAAATGGACTAATTAAGAATTATTTAACATTTACCTTTTTGAACCTTTTATATTTCTAAATGGTTTAAACCAACTGTAAATGTTTTAATTTCTTAATGTTAATTTTGCTTAAATTCCATTAAAAGGCCAGTTGATGTAATTGTTGAACAGATTGTTTTGTGACATTATAAGCTTATAACATATATGTTTTCTAAGCTTGAAATGTCTGTCATGTCTAGGTCCAACAGTACACACATTACAGATGACCCTGCTATTCCCAGATGTTGTAGTTGATCAATATGGAAACAAAGGATTCTGGACAGTTGTTTATAATCAAGGCT
This sequence comes from Limulus polyphemus, assembly GCF_000517525.1. Lineage (NCBI taxonomy): Eukaryota > Metazoa > Arthropoda > Merostomata > Xiphosura > Limulidae > Limulus > Limulus polyphemus. The sequence goes on from NW_013672531.1 coordinate 38,751, forward strand.
TTGAGGTGGTTATTAATTATCGAAAGTATTATGCATTTTCGGCATATAAGAACAGTCATGGAAATGTCACTAGTATATGTGATCAAACCCTGCCTGGTTGGTCACATGACATTCTTGGTAACAACTGGGCTTGTTATGTGGGAAAGAAAACAACTTCAGTACCGCCTAAGCACCATGTAGAAAAACCAGTGTAAGTCCTCAGAAATCTTTCAGCTATGGAAATCAATATTTGTGTAATCTTATTGAGATAAGTAAAACTCTTATTACTCTTGAAGTTTTTAAAAGTTAAATCTTGACATGTGAAGTTAATATTATTTAATGGACCTGAAACATTCTTTATATGTTTATGCTATACACCAAAAAAATAAATTTATATCCTGTTGTAACACTAAACGAATAGTGTAGGATTTACTGAACACGTATCTCACATATTTTTACTTTAAAAAATAATAATGTTCCGTTTCTAATGGTGAAATGGTACTTTAAAAGAAAATTTCTACAAATGGTTTTAAGTTAACCATAGAATAATTGTGACTTGACTTAGATGTTTAAAATTCTGAAACTCTTGGATGGAACTGAGCATTGGACTGATAATAGGGGAAATAGAAACGTGACTAAGAAATTTAAACTTTAAAAGCTCAGATCCAGACTTGGTCTTCAGAATTACATCTCTACAAATTATAAAATTGTGGAAGAGTTTGCCTGGTGATTTAGTGTATACATAATTTATTTAAACTATTAAATTTTGAATTGGTATTTATATGTAAAAGGCTACATTTAGTTTGGGCTGATTTATTTGGCTATTTTTATATGAAAAAGTGAATGTCGTACTCACACACATACACGTGTAGTGATAAATGTTATTCTCTTACTTCAAAATGTTGAATATCAATTTCTGTTAATATGTTTTTTGGCAAAATATAGCTTGGAGAATAGTTTGCATAAGACAAACTTTGCCTTTCTGCATAAAATCAATAACAAGTCCTCCTCCTGGAAAGCACGTTGGTATCCAGAGTATGATAATGTACCCACATCCCAGCTTTTGATGCAAAGAGGTGGACCAAAATCTCGTGTTAATAAGTAAGGTAGTCTTTTTTTTTTCTTATAAACGTGAAACTGTAATTTATTAGTGTTTGCTTGAAATATCATAATTTACTGTTTTATTTACAAAATATGACCATAGTAATGTATTTGGTAGTGAGTAAAGCATTTTAGAAAACTGTATGAATGATAAATTTATAAAAAAAACAACATCCCCAGTAATATCTTGTTTTGTAAACTTTCACAAATTTGTGAATGAATCATAATTAGAGGTAATTTAGTTATCATTCTTTGAATTTCCAGATTTAAAAAAAAAATGATTATTTGAAATGCTGCATTAATGCTTGACACAAGAAGGGTACAAGTTTACAAGGTTAATTGATAGATATATAGGATGAATGCCTCTCATTTTCTTTGTGCTATACTTTAAAAACAATAGAATGAGAGGACACAAGTTTAATCTTTGAACAAGAGAGGCTATGCTTTAGTCAAGATGTTTTTAATTTTCAAACAGAAAGATTAGCTTGTGAAACAAATTGCAATAGTGAAGACTAACACTTTACAGGAGTTTAACAGTGGAATAGATGAAATATAACAATTGGGTTTACATTTTTTAATTTTTTAAGGGTGGGTGTGCAAGGTCAGCCTTGAAGGACCAAATTATTCACTTGCTTTTTATAGGTCATTTTATATTATTATTATGTTAGGATTATTAAAAACAAAATGAATGAGTTCAGGGCTCAAGTTGATATGGAAGACTAATATAATGAAAAATACTAAAACTGTGTTAGACTTTGAGAATATTGATAACAAAAATGTAAGTTCCAGGTTTTGTATAGCATTACTTGCTTAACTTACTGTCCAATTAAAAAAATATTGTCAAGAATGATAAAATGTTTTGTGCTATAATTCAGAAATGATTAGAGTTAAAAGTAAATAAATTCTAG
>NW_013672531.1:41738-42846 GCF_000517525.1 Limulus polyphemus
TTCTGTCTTCATCAGGGTCTGTTTCTAAAAATTTTCCCTGTTCTTCATAGAATTGGCGGTACTGAGAAATTGCCTCATCTATTTTTCTGCAAATTTGATGGCTTCTGTCTTCATCAGGGTCTGTTTCTAAACATTTTCCCTTATATTCTTCAATAACCATGAAAAGTTCTTCTAATTCCTTCTTCGTCATCTTTTTATGCTGGCGGGTAGGTAAGATTTCTTCACATTCATCAATGTCTTCTTATGCTCTCTGAGTGTCCAAATTTATAAGATCCTTATTGGTTAGTTCTTCTGAATGAGCTTTTAGCAATTCTTGCACATTTTCATCGTCAATCTCAGCGAAGCCAAGTTCTTTTCCAATATGAGTAATCTCATTTATGACCTCTTCTGTATCTTTTGAAAAGCCTGTGATGTCCTGTGCACAGTGTGGAAGAACTGTCTTCCACACACCTTGCATATTTTTAACTGAAATTTCATTCCATGCTTGATGGATATTATCAGTAGCATCCTTAATACTGAATTTCCTCCAAAATTGAACTAGTGTCATAGAATTCTCTCCAGATGTTGCTTGAATCACTTGCTTGAAAGTCTTTCTTGGGTAGTATGCTTTAAAGGTCGCGATAACGCCCTGGTCCATTGGTTGCAATAAAGAGGTAGTGTTTGCGGGCAAAAATGTCACTTGGATATTTTTGCAAATTGAATCGAGACCAAAAGGATGACCAGGGGTATTATCTAAAATAAGCAAAGCTTTAAAATCTAAATTTCTTCTTCGGCAAAAGTCTTCAACCGTTGGACAAAAATACTTGACTAACCATTCTTCAAACAAAGCTTTAGTTACCCATGTTTTTTATTAGATTTCCATGTTATTGGTAATTGTCCTTGATTTATACCTTTAAGAGCTCTTGGATTCTGAGCTCGATAAACCAACATAGGCTTTAATTTCAAATTTCCTTTAGCATTACCACCCAATAAAAGGGTTAGTCTATCCTGTGCAGCTTTATATCCTGACTGGGAACTCTCAGATTTGGCCAGAAAAGTTTTGGAAGGCATCCTTTTCCAAAATAACCCCGTCTCGTTGACGTTAAAAATTTGTTCATCCGAATACCCT
>NW_013672531.1:43794-46866 GCF_000517525.1 Limulus polyphemus
TTAAGTCTAATCGAATACTCATACTTCACTTTCAAAATACCTTTATAAGACGTCATTTTTATTAAGTTGAAAGCATTATAATAAAAAAATTCTTTAGTGAGCTCAAATCTATGTGAATCAGAGCGATTAGAGAAAATTAAAAAAAGTGATTTAAACTCGTAGCCAATGCTTTCTTCAGATCTTTCTTCTCTCAAAATGTTTCTCTTTCATTTTCCAAATTCCTTTCACCAGTCCTAGCAAAGGTTTTACCCTTTTTCACTGACTTATATTTCAAATCTATGGTTGTGTTTCCTATAAACAACAACGAATCATGATGACGATGATTTTGATGAGGACGATGGTTTTTATGAATTATTGTTATGAAAAAGATATTTGTTCAGTAAAATAGTAAAGATTTACCCCGGGGTATTTCAAGTATTTTACCCCTGGGTGACGGGGTCGGGCCCCCAGGGTGGACACTCTAGTAATAAATTGACAAGTAAAATACTTACCCATTTTCTATTTTTCATTTAAAAAATTTTTTTAATTTCGGTGTCTAAAACTTACTTTTCAATTACTATGGTTAAAATGAAATCTGTGTTACCCCACTAATCGAGTATTATGCACCCACTAATCAAATATTGGTTATAAAAAAATTTAAGCACACTAAACGAAAACGCATTAATCGAGGGATCCCTGTACACCTAAGTTCCAACCATCCAGTGAGGATAACTACAAAGTTTATTGGATTGGCCTGGACATTGTACAGAACCATAACATTAACTCACACTTTTATTATTTTAGACAATTCTAGTTGCAACCACTGTACTGTAAACAAGCTGATAAATCCTCTCCCACAATGTTCTTGGAGCCAGGATTATGATAAGCTGCGAAAAAGTTCTAATAATTGTTGTGCATGAGCTCTGCTACCAATAGTGTAACGTAAACAGTCCAATAGCAGAAGCAGTGAGTCACTGCTTTATGATCTTCACATTTCTCCTTCAGCAGCTAACAATAAAATATACATAGGAAATAGATGTGAAAAGGTTAGAAGAAGAAACTCTCAAGAGAAGTACTTTGAAACTTCTTAGTCAATACTAAAGAGTATAGAACAGTTGAACTCACTTTGCATTTTTCATTCTTAGAAGTTATATTGTGGTTATGAGATCAGTCAAATTGACCAATCCCATATAGAGTTAGGGTAGAGAAAATAAAAGATAAAATATAAAGATCTTCTGAAGAAAAACGTTTGATGTTTATTTAGGAGGTTTTACAGGTTATCCAAATGAAATATAAAAATTTTCAGATGAAGAAAAGTATTTTAACCTTAACATGAAAATCTTCTTCATTCAGAGCAGTCAACACTCTGACTACATATATTCACAGTCAAATTTTTTGTCTACAAAAGACTTGTAATGTTTACCAAAAGCTTGAAGCATTTCGTGAAGATAAACTTTAAGATCAGGTGGTTGGTGTAATCCTCCGAGTCAGTAGCGAAAGAGTTAACTCTTTCAATACAGAATTGGTACATTAAACCTAACATGTAATCACCAGATAACCATGAGATTAGTCAAACTATAACCTTTAAAATGTTTTGTGTATCTTCACAAAATTTCACAGATTATCAGTAAACATTATAGGTCTTTTGTACACAAAATCAGATTTTTAAAAATTAAGTATCTTTATTAAAATTTCTCCAGGAATATATGGAGTCAGATTCACTCAAAGTGTTGACTGCTCTGGTTTAAAATTATTTTCTTATTGAAATTGAAAATACTTTTCTTCACCTAAAATTGTCAAATTTCATTTGCATAATCTCTAAAACCTCCCAAATAAATATGAAACTTTTAGAAACATATTATATTTTGTTTGTTGTTTTTTCTACCTTAACTCTATACACATTCAGTAGATTTGACTGATCTCATAACCACCATAAAAAATCTGAATTACCATTTTTCTTTCTAGAATGACTGAAAATTGTAACAGAAAACTAAAATATTTATATAAATAGCTTAAATCTCATAACAGTATATATCTATGTATATTTATTAAGTTGTTATTTTATTGACCTTTGAACTCTGTCTGACTAATAATCCTGCCACACATTACTATATTGAATAGCATAAAACTGGCTTTTACAAAGTACAAATGTCTTACTGTTCTTAGTTTTAGTACTAATGTACCAGTATTTTGTAAAATAGTGACATTTCTGTTACCATACATTAAATATGTATATATATTATTACTTTTTACAAATAAATTCTTAAATGTTAGTTATTGTTCTTAAAACATAGAACAGTAAACAAATAACAAATATAGTAAACAATGGTCTCTACTACTTAGGATATTAAGAAGTTTAATTGTACTTGTGCTTTATACTTGTTTAACCTCATTGAATTTTGCATGTGGAAGATCTAAAAAATAATAATTTTTATAGGTTTTATATATGCATTTTTAAATAACAAATAAATTACTGTACCAATACCACAAAATTTCACTGTAATTTATCAGGCTTCCTAAGTAAGCTGTATTTGGGTCTCATTTACTGCCATCACATTGCCTTGATCCCACCTCTGCAATGGTAATAACAGTTTTTCTTGTGTAAATACTTTAGGAAGACTGACAGAATTATATAGCTTAAAATGAGTGCTTTCGATTGGTTATAAACATGTAATTGAGAGAAGCAGGCATAGGTAAACAAATACTTTTAAACATTTTGTCATAATCAGGTACAAATAGTTTATCTAGACACAAGAATATTTATACAGTATGAAATGTCACATGACTGGAGAAGATTGCCTAATGATTTAGTAAAGTACCCCTGGTTTAGTGTTGGGCTGAGTTGTTCAATTAAGATAGCTTCTCTGATTTTACCTTTGTTGATTCTTTGACAGTTTTTTATTAGATATACTATGGTTTTTTTTAGTTGCAATGGTTGTAAATGTGGGAGGGATTTTTATTATGTTTAGAATCTAGTCTCCATTATCTTAGTTTCTCTGATGTAGAATTTTGGACAGTTATTGCACATTAGTAGAATCACACATTACCAACATCATTTATAAATAAATAATTTTGGCAACTGTACATTATTTT
>NW_013672532.1:0-4586 GCF_000517525.1 Limulus polyphemus
ATTTCGTCACGTTGTGACCGTCTTATTTATATACCAGAAAAACATATATCTAGTAAATGCTAGGGCATTCACGAAGGAACAAGATACTTCTAGAAAATAGGTCACGTGACCTCGCTGACGCAACACTATTGATGTTTTTTGTTATGAATGAAAAACAGATTTCGTGTACATGAAAAGCTGTATTTCAAAAATAAATGTTTTAATTCACGTAAATTTAACTGTACAAAAATATTTTTTATGCTATAAACCATATTTTAAAAATATTTTAATGAAATTTCTCACATGACTCGAAGACCCCAGTTTGAGAAATGCTGCAATCAGAGGATATCTTGCTTGAATATTTTTGCAATTACTTCTGCCATTCTGTTCAGTTTGTCGTCTGAAACACTTGTCAGGATGGTTGGTTACACAGTGTCAAAACTCGAAATAAGTTCTGCGAAGTTTCAGAAGCAACTGAAAAGTTTTTAATAGATCATAAGGCATAGATTAATTGTGAAAAAATCATAACACTTCCAATGGGCTTTTACACACGTGTCTCCCGGTGGGACAGCGGCATGTCTTTGGATTTATAATGCTAAATTAGCGGTTCTATTTCTCTCGGTGGCCGCAGCAGATAACTCGATGTGGCTTTACTATAACAAAGCACACCCCTTTATCCTCGACTTCAATATTGATTGAGAAAGTTTTTAATTTTTCAAACTTATTTATTTCTTTAAGTTCGTCAAAATAAATTATTAAAAAAGTTTCCCAATTATTGTAACTTTGTACATGCATTATATCCCACTTGTTTTTATTTTTTATATATATTTATTAATATATTAACAGTATAGTGATAACAAATGTGACAAACGGTTAGAGCAATCAGAAAATGAACTCCTTGAGCCAAAACTAATCGCTTGATGGTGCGCGAGCAGCCAATGTGTCTGATAAAAACTCAACATGATGTCGGCAAATAGGAAATCTAACGTTCAAGTTCAATCCAAAAAACGCACTCGGTTTAACCTTTTCGCTGCCATGACACATATATATATATACCCCAGTTTAGAGTAATAAAATGTACCACTTTATACAATATATTCTATATCATGTACATGTGACACACATAACCTTTGTTTTATTAGCTCATGTAAGTTTTGAATTTTATACCACCACGAAAAAAGAATGTTTCCTTTCAAACTTCTCAAGTTTATCATGTGTCAGGTTTCGGATAAGGTATGTATTTTTGGTTTTTATTGTGTATCTAATTAAATACTTGACATTAGAAGAGTTATCAATAAATCTGACAGTAAAAGAGTTAACACCAAACAATTACACTTACTAAAGAAACATGACTGAGGTGATTGTTATACTTTTTGAAATAACTTTTGACAATAAGAGTGCAATGGATTGTTTTATTATGGTCTTGAAAGAGTCCCTGGCCATTTGAACGGAAATGCAACATTTTAGCATTAACAACACGTGCCACCTTCAAAATGCACAACATGTGCCATCTTAAAATATACGACACGTGCCACCTTCAAAATATACAGCACGTGCCACCTTCAAAATATACAACATGTGCCACCTTCAAAATATACAACATGTGCCACCTTAAAATAAACAACACGTGCCACCTTCAAAATGTACATATGCCACCTTAAAATATACAACACGTGCCACCTTCAAAATATACAACACGTGCCACCTTAAAAGATACAACACGTGCCACCTTCAAAATATACAACACGTACCACCTTCAATTGATAATGAACTACCCATTTATTTCCAAGGTTCGCACAACACCGACACCAAACCAGTTCTTTTGTCACTAATTCCAAGCTATGCTGAATACTATAAGCCTAAAGCTTTGGACAAAAAAAATCCTATTAGGTGTGTCAGAATTGAAATGAAATCTATATAACTGCAGACAAACACACATTAGTTAAACGCCGTGAGGAAGTTCTTAAAACCGTTACTCGTGGTGAACAAGAAACAATAAATGTAGAAGAGACAAGAAGAAGTAAAGAGTGGCACAAATTCAGAACAGAAATAATTACAGCCTCACGAATGAAGTCTGTTTGTCACACATCCACTGACGGACCATTCCAAAGTTTAATTAAAGCAATATGTTGTGGTGATGAGTCAGAGTAATGAAAACTTCGCTTTAAAATGTAATGGGCTAATGTTAAATTCAAAATATCCGTTCCTGGGTGCTTCACCGGATGGAATAATTTCATGTGATTGTTGTGGGGAGTTATGTTTGCAAATTAAATACCCCTTCTGTAAAAAAGGATTTAGAACTTGCTGAGTCATCAGATAATAGGTTTTGTTTAGAAATGCATAATGGTAAAATGAGATAAAAAAAATTCACCAGTGTTACTATCAGGTCTAGTGTCAACTTATAGAATGTAAACATGAATTTTGTGACTTCATGGTGTGGACTGAAGTTGACTTTCATGGAGAAAAAATTGAGACTGACAGAATTTTGTAAAGATATTGTCAAAAAATCCAAGTTATTCTTTTTTACTGAAATTTTACCAGAATTAGTAGGAAAACTGTTTACTAGACCTGATATCAGTGCATCTATAGCAAGCGATTTAAATATATCTGTTGCTTCTGCTTGTAGAGAAGCAGCAGTTTCCAAAACCAGTGATAAAACTTTGATTTTATGCATTTGTCAAACTCGGTATAATACAGAGGAAGATGATGTAATTGGATGTGACAATGACAGTTATCCTTATGTTTGGTTTCATTTTAAATGTGTAAAAATAAATCAAGTACCTAAAAGGGACTGATACTATCCTTCTTGCAGAAAACGTGCTGAAACAAAGAAATCAAAAGTGGAAAAATAAACAAAATATGTGTATTTGAATAAGTATTACTTCTATAATTTATTATCAATTTTCTGCTTCAATAAAATGTTGTCGAACTTTTTTGACAATTTCAACATTTTTAAACATATTTGTGTGGGGCACTAACTTTTTCATTACGTGTTGTGATTGATGCTATATTATATTTCTAGTTATACATTTATATGTTGCAATGCCTATACTAAGAAATGCATATCCAAATTAAATCTTTTATTTGTTTGTTTTTACTAATGTGTGTACATATATATATGAATAAAATAGTTGACAAAGAGAATTTTTATAATAAATGTTGTTCCTCATCTTGCAATCACCATGAACTAAATGAGTTTGTAATTAACAGAATGAACTGTTTGTATGGATTTGTATGTTTTACAATAATACTTGAAATTTTTATGCTTAACTGGTAATACAACTTTCACAAAATTTTCAATTATACCTAGTGGCCCGCTAATTTTATAGAAAAACTGGATGTTGAACAGAAAGCCCTTAATCATTGGCAAGTAAATTGTAGACTTTCTCAAACAAATAAAAGTTTATTTGTTATTTGAACAATCACAATGTTACAAGATAAAGAAAGTATTCATGGTTAGTCGCACTGTGTCAGTAATAACTAAATGAAAACAATATTAAACTTGTTTAAAACATATATCTAATCAATAGGTAGAATACATTCACAGACTGAAACAATATTATCTATTAAAGAATCTTGGTCATCCTCACTTCGTAAGAAGTCAATTGGTAGAGTGTCTTGCAATATCGTATATTTATTTGGCACTAGTCCAATAACCATTTCAACATGAATTCTTACATGTGCTATTTTTCTGGTTGATTCTACATCTAGCAGAGACAAATGTTTTTTTCCTTTGGTAAATGCTGTAATTTTTACTTCTGCGTACATCAGTCCCACGCTTTCAATATCAAAACTCCTATCTACCAGTACAACACCATCTGGTGAAAGTTAGGACAAAAGATCGCAGTTTTCTGTTATTTTTTGTCACTTGATCTTCCACCTCAAGCACTAGACAGAAATGATACAGCTCCTTGTGGCGTAATACCGATAAGAAACTTAACAGTGTTGAGGTGCTTATAGTTTGACCACGTCTCAGCTCTAGCTAACAGGTTTGAAAGCCTTTCAATTAAATTTTATAACAATCTATAATAACTGCCACCTTCAAAACCAAAACTATTTCAGGATTTCATGAGCATAGTATGTTGTAATTGTTCTCTATCTGGCCAATATATAAATCCTTTCATTCGTCCATGCATTATATTGTTAAATGTTCTAGAAACAGTTGATTTCGAAACATTAATATGGTATTCCAAATCCAGAACTAGTAAATTTAACCTAATTTTCATTAACACAAGGATTAATTTCTCAAATTTTATCAACGAGCTTCTATCAGTTTCTAGTAAGAATGGTTCAAGCAGTTGAAATAATTGCATAAGAGTTGAATGTCCAGGCAGACCTGTAAGGTGTTTAACTTTTTCTTTTCTCCTTTTAATGTCTCTGGAGTAAATTTTGTCTAGGATAATTTTTTAAGGTCCATGTTTTCACTCATAAGTCTTTGAAATTCATTTCTCATTTTCCCCACCATTTTCAGATCTTCACCATAATTTAACTGACGATTGTTTGTTTGTTTGTTATGGATTTCGCGCAAAGCTACACGAGGGCTATCTGCGCTAGCCTTCCCTAATTTAGCAGTGTAAGACTAGAGGAAAGGCAGCTAGTTATCACCA
>NW_013672532.1:5000-8267 GCF_000517525.1 Limulus polyphemus
CCCCACAGCTGAAAGGGCGAACATGTTTGGTGGGACGGGGATTCGAACCCGCGACTTGCAGATTAACTGACGATTAGCTTCCAATTTCCCTTTAAAAAATTACATTGTGTAAAGGTCAAGAAGTGCTTCTGGAACAGTTTCTGCTTCTTTTGTTTACCTTGTATCTTTGAATATCTGAAATGAAATTTAAGACTTACACTAAGGTGGACATTTTGAAATTAAAGAATCTCAATCTAAAAACAATTATGGAGTAAACAAAAAAAAATGATGCAAAATCAGTTTTACTATAATTCTGCTAGTAATGAAATAAATTTCATTTGACCTTATATAACTATAGACTAACTTCACCACTATTTTTTTTCCGCTTGTGTTCGTAGCCGCGGCATAACGACTCATAGTATGGCTCTGAGTTTTTTTTTCATATACAATATTTTAACTCATAGCTTCATCTCTTGAAAAATTTGAGATCTAATTACAGCCGCGGTTATTGGGTGTTCTCCCTTTTTTGTTTACGCTCTTTTCAGCAATACAATTATCATTAATTTTTGAATGTGAAGTACATTCTAAACACAGGCTAAAAATAAAGGACACATTTTATTCTTTCCAATATAACTGAATTATTGCTGTAAAATTTTAAACCTAATTTGGGTCAATACTACATGTACATGTATATAAATTATATGAAGTACGTGTATTACCTGTTTATTGACTTTGTAAACTGAGAGTCCTGTACATAATTTTCTGGTCTTAGTTTCTGTGATGGTGCCCAATCTGGGCATGTTTGGTCATAGAGAGCAAAAGGTTTGCCATAAAAAATAAAATGTTGATCAAATTAAAAATTAATATAGGCCTAATATGTTGTAGCTTACGTTTAGCTTTTGTACTATATTATCTACAGCTAAAGTAATTATTTCAAATTATTTTATTCTTAAATTTTAGTCCTTTTCAAGAAAAATTGTTATACAATTATAGAACATTTTATTCACAGAGTCATGACTAACACTATTGTTATAGTCATACGAAACAACTAAATACAGAGTATGTCGATTGTGCATGTACATTATCAAATACTGGGCAGAAAAATATATATAGTTGATATAATGTAATTTTATGCTTACCTGTAACAAAATGATCGGAAGACACTTTGGAATAAGGCCTTGGTGTCCAGTCTTTTCTCCCTATCCTTACAATTATCTCCTTTTTTGTTAACAGATCAATCGTCATTTCTTCTTGATTTGTAATTACTTTTTGGACAGCTTGGATGACCTTTTAATTTCTACACGATCTGACCTATTGTGACATCAATAAATAACACAGTTATTAACCACTATATTGTTTACTTTTAGCTTAAGAGCTATTTAAATTTCAATAACGAATCAAGTGTAAACTTCCAGATAGCGTGCTGTACAAAATGGCGGATGATCTCTTGAACTTTTGTTGGTGACGTCACGTGAAATCTATGTATAATTTTACCAGAACAGAAAATGAGACTCGTCAGACCACATCATAGTCCAAATTTTGTATTCTACTAAAAATCAAGAGATTAATTTTATTCTGATTTTCTACTGCTATATCGTAGGCCAATGTTTGTGTTGTACAAAAATTAAGAGAAGTTTTTGTGCTGATTATCTACTGGTATATGACAGTTTTTTCTAATAGGATTATTCCGAGTTGCGGTTGGAGATAGTCGAATCTTGACCTCTGTAAGCGATTTTTAGAACATTGGAATGATGTATCAAATCATGATTGGGCCAAACCTGCTCCTTCATGATTATATAGAACATCAAATGTGTTAGGCCTCATTACATGGAACATTCGAAGAGTTAAGCCTGATTACACATAATACCCAAAGAGTTAGGCCTGATTATACATTATACCCAAAAGAGTTAGGCCAGCCTAGCTTGTTCTAGTAAATTTAATTAAATAATACTTTAATATTAGTAATATCTTAGTAATATTAGATGAATATAACTTTACTGTTTTCTTATGTACATGTACTGATACTTATGTTCAATTCTAGCATCATACGAATCTGTCAGTTGTTGCACCGGTCATTCGTTAAAACCCCACCGTTGTCTCAATACTTTCTTAGAGCGTGATTTTCACTTAATTCAACCTTTCTTTACTGAATACTCCTCTACTGGTCGCAGGCTTATAACTCCTGAAGGACCGGGTTTGGATGATATTTGCAGGTAAACCTATTTCAAATTATAACATTACCGGTTTTTGTTTTACTTTATTTCTCATTACCAATAAGAAGTAATTTTACGAATACTTCTCGTTTTCATGTCGTTATTACGAAGTATTTTTTAAACGACTATCAGAATACAGCTCTTTTTAAATATAATAAAATTTTATCATATTTATTACTCAACCATATGTTTAGAAAATGCAGTATATGAGCTAATGCTTTGGGAAGCTGTTTTTTGTTGTTGATTTTTTTAACGATTCATTGTTGTATTCGATGATGAGTATGTAATAATTCGTTGGATATTAGTATTCGTCGTCGTTAGCTATAATTGATGTAAACAAAAGAGTTTATTTAGTTTTTATGTAGAAATATTCCAAAATGTTGAGCCAATAGTTAGTCTATGAGAAACAAATAGGTGACAGAAGGTCATTTGGTCCACCAAAGATCGACAAAGAGCTACAAAAATATCGAACATCAATATAGCCCTTCTAAACAACAAAATATTACCTGTTCAACATTTCAAAACCGTAATAATTAACAGTTTGTTTCTGTGTAGTTAAGCACAAAGCTACACAATGAGCTGTCTGTGCTGTGCCCACCATGAGTATCGAGACATCGTTTTTTAGCGTTGTAAGTCCGTAGACCACTGAACTACTGGTTGTGCGAAAATAAACAGCACAAACCACACAATAACGCAAATCATTCTAAAAGTTTCAAACTGAAAAACAACTGTGGAATAATTTAGTCATTTCACACATAATATTGAAGAATCTACTCTTAACTTAAACAACATATTGCTATAGCATTGTTCTTTCGTGGGCGGGTTCTTTTGAATTATGTAGTGAAAATAATTCAACATCTTGTCCAATTTAGGAAAATATATCAGTTTATTTCTTCCTTAATGTTTCTTTATGAACTTTTACACGTTGTAATTTGTGTTAGGCTTACGTTTAAATATGACTTTAAACCTCTCTAACAACAGCAACGGGACCAACGTACTGTTACGACAGCGGAAGTCACACGACGCTGGGAGCATGCTCGCTGGAGTTTCTTCCATATTGCCTCATACTTATCCA
>NW_013672532.1:8360-9442 GCF_000517525.1 Limulus polyphemus
AAATTATATTCTCTGACATTGTAGTTGGGTTGTCCTGTGACATGCAAATCAACAGATGTAGCAACACTTACTTGAATTTGGCCTTTGTTGTTCCCAAACGTTATTTTATCGAAGTTAACTACACACTTCCTCAGTAGTAAGTAGTCCAATCCTAATATGCATGGGTCTTCAATGTCAGCCAAGTATACTTTGTGTCTGTCCTTTATGCCCATGAGCTCAATAGTTACCCACACTGGTCCCCACAACCTTGCATAATGTCCTGTCACACTACAGAGCTTCTTTATGGCTTCTGGTACTCTTTTGTGATCCAGCCAACTTGATACTCACAAGGGTTTGCTGAGACAAAGAATCTATGACAAAGTTTACTTTTGGCTATCCAGCTTTCCTGTCACGTAGACACTATGTGTGCTTGACATTTTACACTTAGCTGTTGGGACTTTCACAATGGGAGATGATGGGCGTCCCTCAACACCAACCACTACTGGTTTCCCCAAAGCTGACTTATTGGTAGTATTTTTCTTACACTGGCTCCTCATATGTTTTTACTCTCTACAGTTCCAACAACCTTTCTGGGTAGCAGCCTTTTCTGCCGTGGCATCTTCCCTGTGTTGAAGTTGCCGGCACTGAGCTCTCTTGTGCCCAGGTTTGTGATAGTACCAGCAAAGTCCCTCAAACTTCTCTGAAAGCTGCTCTTTTCTGGTCTTTAATCCTGATGACTGTACCAACCGTGGTACCTCTGTGCTGGACTTAATGTAGGATTCGAATTCAAGAGCTCTGGCCAATGCATCTTTTATAGTAGAGGGGTGTGCTTGCTTTACTTGTATCTTCAGTTGTAGACTGTTCAAGACATCTACAAATGATCCCTCAGTAACAATTTGAGGATATTAAGGTGGTGCAGTTGGGTAGGCTTTGTGTGCCATACTTTTCAAATCCTGTGCCAGTTCTTGCAGGCTTTCTCCTTTAGCACGGACTCTTGTCCTAAACCTAGCCCTGTGGACTTCGGACTGATTTTGAGTTCCATACCTGATTTCTAGAGCAGCTACCAGAGCTCTATGGTTGTGCCTGTCGTCTGCTGACACTGG
>NW_013672532.1:10442-12766 GCF_000517525.1 Limulus polyphemus
ACTGGTTTCTGTCTCATTGGCTTCTGCTTCACGTGGGGTTCATCTGCTCTATCAGGAAATATCCCATTATCTGTAGCAGTCACATCAGTGGTAGTAACTTCATTAACTGCTTCACCATTTTCCTTCTCAAAACCGGGTAGAGTTTCTTCTTCGACAGTAGCTTTTTCAGGTGACACGTCTTCAGCAGCGTCATTTACTGGCACAGGATTTGAAAAGTATGGCACACAAGGCCTACCCAACTGCACCACCCAATGTCCTCAAGCTGTTGCTGAGGGATCAGTTTGTAGATGCCTTGAACAGTCCACAACTGAAGATACAAGTGAAGCAAGCACACCCCTCTACTATGCAGGATGCAATGGCCAGAGCTCTTGAATTCGAATCCTATTTTAAGTCCAGCACAGATGTACCAAGGTTGGTACAGTCATCAGGATTCAAGGCCAGAAAAGGTCAGCTTTCAGAGAGGTTTGGGGAACTTTGCTGGCACTGTAACAAACCTGGGTACCAGAGAGCTCAATGCTGGCAACTTCAGCACAGGGAATATGCCACAGCATATGACATAGTGGATCGTCTCTCAGACGTGACTTTCCAAATAAAATGTGGTCGGCGTGGTAAACCAAAGGTGGTGCATGCCAACAGGCTTTGGTGTTATCACGGTCCAGGACATTTCAGTTGGAACGAAGGGAACAATGGAATTCTTGCAGGCTTTCTCCTTTAGCACAGACTCTTGTCCTAAACCTAGCCCTGTGGACTTCGGACTGATTTTGAGTTCCATACCTGATTTCTAGAGCAGCTACCAGTGCTCTATGGTTGTGCCTGTCGTCTGCTGACAACTGGCCAAGTATTTTCAATGGTTGTCCCTTCAGGCTCGTTTCCAGGTACATTGCTTTCTGCTCTTCTGTCCATCCATTCATTTCTGTCAGGAGCTCAAATTGTGATCTATATGCTTCCCACGGTGCCTTCCCATCGAATTCCCGTGGCTTCCTTCGCACTGGATCACTCCTATTACTGACATTCATATCTGGGATGTGACTTCATTTTCTTTCTCCGCCAACCACTGCTGTAATCTCTCTTCTTGTTTCTTTTCTCGTTCTTCTTGTTTCTTTTCTTTCTCTTCCAACAACTGCTGAATCTCTCTTGTTTATTTTGCTGTTTGAGCTACCACTGCTGTTGTCCCTCTCCTTGTTTTTTTTCTTTTTCCTCCAACAACTGCTGTAACCTCTCTTCTTGTTTCTTTTACTTTTCTTGTATTGCTGCCATCAAATCTGCTAAGCTATAGTTTGATTTGCCACTTCTCGTTTCCATCTTCTTGTTCTTTTATTTTTTTTCAGTCCCACTCTGTGACACCAATTTGTTATGTATCTGCTTGTTTGATAATTTCCCGTAAAATTTCTTCCCGAGGAACTTCAGCGATACATATTCTTTCTTAAATAAAAGTAGTTTATTCTTTCTCAATACAACTTTGCAATACACAGAATTTCCACAGTCACTTTAACTTCAACACAAGCTATAATTCACAACGATTCACGCACTTTTCTTATGGTCACTACCGCTCGCTTGAATCGATTATCTGTCTCTATCTATATCTATCTGCAATTATTCTTCGCTTTATTTGCCGGGCTTATATACTAAAATAGAGAGCGCCTACAAAAGACTAGAGTTGCCAGGAACAGTCATGATCCTTCTAGAAACTCCAGCGCGCATGCTTCCAGCGTCACATGACTTCCGCTGTCTTAACCATACATTTGGAAACAGTGGTGACTTTATATATACCTCTTTAAATACAGTTGTAAACTCAATATATTTACTTATACTGCTTTTAATATGTATCACATTAGAAACAAAGTTACATAATGTGTTAAGTATTTATTGTATTAGAAACAAACTAAGTGAAGTTATATAATGTATTTAGTATTTATTGTATTAGAAACAAACCAAGTAAAGTTATATAACGTATTTAGTATTTATTCTATTAGAAACAAACCAAGTAAAGTTATATAATGTATTTAGTATTTATTCTATTAGAAACAAACTAAGTAAAGTTATATAACGTATTTAGTATTTATTCTATTAGAAACAAACCAAGTAAAGTTATATAATGTATTTAGTATTTATTCTATTAGAAACAAACCAAGTAAAGTTATATAATATATTTAGTATTTATTGTATTAGAAACAAACCAAGTAAAGTTATATAATGTATTTAGTATTTATTGTATTAGAAACAAACTAAGTAAAGTTATATAATGTATTTAGTATTTATTCTATTAGAAACAAACCAAGTAAAGTTATATAATGTATTTAGTATTTATTCTATTAGAAACAAAC
>NW_013672532.1:13611-16269 GCF_000517525.1 Limulus polyphemus
ACTTGTATCACTGAAGTTCCTCGAAAAGAATTTCTACCGGAAATTATCAAACAAGCAGATATGTAACAAATTGGTGTCAGAGAGTGGGACTAAAAAAGAAAAAGAAGATGGAAACGAGAAGTGGCAAATCAAAATACAGCTTAGCAGATTTGATGGCAGCAATACAAGAACAGCAAAAGAAACAAGAAGAACGAGAAAATAAACAAGAAAAGAGATTACAACAGTTGCTTGAGGAAAAAGAAAAGAAACAAGAAGAAAGAACACAGAAGTGGCAAGAAAACCTGCAACAGTGGCAGCTCGAACATAAAAAAAAACAAGAGAGATTACAGCAATTGTTGGAGGAAAAAGAAAAAAACAAGAGTAGAGACTACAGCAGTGGTTGGAGGAGAAATAAAATGTACAAGAAGAGAGACTACAGCAGTGGTTTGAAGAGAAAGAAAATAAACAAGAAGAAAGTCTCCAAGAATTGAGAGAAAGTCAGCATACACAAATGGAAAACATTAGTAAATTTCAAAGCGAATTAAATGCATTAAAGGATGATTTATTGTCTTTTACACAAGGCGGATA
Source organism: Limulus polyphemus (assembly GCF_000517525.1). NCBI lineage: Eukaryota > Metazoa > Arthropoda > Merostomata > Xiphosura > Limulidae > Limulus > Limulus polyphemus. The sequence goes on from NW_013672532.1 coordinate 14,179, forward strand.
CATTAACCATCGACTTAAACAGCCCAAGACAATGGCAAGCCTCTTCCAGACCCCGCAGCTAAACTCTAATGCAGACATCTTCAGTCCTGGAAGAAGTCACATCCCAGACATGAGTGTCGGCAAAAGGGGTGATCTAATACGAAGGAAGCCACAGGAATTCGATGAGAAGGCACCATGGGAAGCATATAGAGCACAATTTGAGCTCCTGGCAGAGAAGAATGGATGGACAGAGAAGCAGAAAGCAGTATATCTGGCAACGAGCCCGAAAGGACAACCACTGGAAATACTTGGACAGTTGTTAGCAGATTACAGGCAGAACTATAGAGCACTGGTAGCTGCTCTAGAACTCAGGTATGGAACTCAAAATCAGTCCGAATTCTACAGGGCTAGGTTAATAACTAGAGTCTGTGCTTAAGTGGAGAGCCTGCAAGAGCTGGCACAGGACATGGTAGGTATGGCACACAAAGCCTACCCAACTGCACCACCCGATCTCCTCAAGTTGTTGCTGAGGGATCAGTTCGTAGATGCATTGGACAGTCCACAACTTAAGGTACAAGTGAAGCAAGCACACCCCTCTACCATGCAGGATGCAATGGCCATAGCTCTTGAATTCGAATCCTATGTTAAGTCCAGCACAGAGGTAACATGGTTGGTACAGTCATCAGGATTCAAAGCCAGAAAAGGGCAGCTTTCAGAGAAGTTTGAGGGACTTTGCTGGCACTGTAACAAACCTGGGCACAAGAGAGCTCAATGCCGGCATCTTCAACACAGGGAAGATGCCATGGCAGGAAAGTCTGCCACTCAAAAAGGTTGTTGGAACTGTGGAGAGCAAGGACATATCAGAAGCCAGTGAAAGAAGAATACTACCAATAAGTCAGCTTTGGGGAAACCAGTAGTGGTTGGTGTTGAGGGATGCCCACCATCTCCCATTGTGAAAGTCCCAACAGCTAAGTGTAAAATATCAAGCACACATAGTGTCTACGTGACAGGAAAGCTGGATAGCCAAAAGTGCAACTTTGTCATAGATTCTGCATCTCAGCAAATCCTTCTGAGTATCAAGGTGCTAGATCACAAAGGAGTACCAGAAGCTGTACAGAAGCTCTGTGGTGTGACAGGACATTATACAAGGTTGTGGGGACCAGTGTGGGTAACCGAGGAAGTGTGTAGTTAGCTTCGATAAAATGACGATTGGAAACAGTAAAGGCCAGATTCCAATAAGTATTGCTACATCCGTGAATTTGCATGTCACAGCACTTAAGTCAACTACAATACCCCCTATGTCAGAGAAGATAATTTGGGGTAGGATAAAAGATCATCCCCAAGGAAACCCAATGTTTGTGGAAGCACTGGAAGACCCATCCAGGCCAGCAGATTTGAAGATTGAAAGGTCACTTGTGGCAGGTCATCAAGTAGTACCTATAACAGTGGCCAATTTCTCTAAATGTGAGCACACACTTAAGAATGGGGCATTGTTGGGTGTGTGCCAGGAGGTAGAACCAGTCAACGTTAAAGCAAGGCATTCAACTATAAAGAAACGATATACACTTCCAGAACATTTAACTGACCTCTAAAAGAAGATCATAGTCCATTTGGCATCATCACAGGCTCTTCAGGTCAAAGAACGTTTGGCAAATTATGCTGACGTCTTTTCAAAAGGAGATCATGACCTCGGATGCACAAACCTGGTAGAGCACAGAATAAACACAGGCAAACACCGTCCAATAAAGATCCCTCCAAGGAGAATAGCTCCAGCAAAGCGAAGAGAGATAGAGAAGATCATGGATGGTCTAATCAAGGAAGGGATAGTTGAAAAATCAGGTAGTCCCTGGTCAGCTCCTGTCGTATTAGTCAAGAAGAAGGATGGGACCCAATGATGCTGTGTGGACTTCAGGACTCTTAACAATATAACCGAAAAAGACTCATACTCACTGCCAAGAATTGATGATACTCTTGATGCCTTAAGTGGAGCCAGGTGGTTTTCAACTCTGGACTTAATGTTGGGTTTCTAGCAAGTGAAAATGGCTGAAGCAGATAGACTCAAGACAGCATTTAGTTATGGCCAACGTTTCTGGCAATACCGAGTGATGCCAT